>NW_010237702.1:287603-296911 GCF_000690775.1 Eurypyga helias
CAGCACTCTGGGTGCATTTATGGTCTTTTTTGAGGTTGTCGATGGATGCAAGCAATCAGCTCAGAAAACTTCAGGCTTGACACGCAAAGGCCAACATTTTGTCATGTTATTTGAGGGGCAGAGATGCCATACCATCATGGTAGTGGTAGCGCTTGGACAAGCCTCCCGTCTCCTGCAGCGGTCTTTCCTGTGACCAAATGGAACAAAGTTTAACCAAATGAAAGTGGTACCTTCTTTCATTACATTTTTTTCTCCTCATTATACATTCTCCTTCCAACACAGGGGTGGAACCATCTGGTTTTTACTGACCAGTATGCAGAGCTAGAGCGGTATGATGTCAAAGCTCTACAAATCACTGAGAATGCAGTTGTGGACTGCCACGGTCCTCTGCTGGGCTCAAATAATTCATCCTTGGATTTGCTTGTGTCTGTCATTGCTTTGCTTATGATGATAATGCTTATGGAGATGGAGCTTAGCAGCTTTTTTTTTTCTGTTTTGTTAGAAGAAAAAGATCCTTAAGCCCCATGTATTTAAATGAACTCTTGTAATTCATAGGAGCTAAAGGATGAAAAAAATACAAGATCATAATTATTTTTGCCCAGAAAAAGAAATCCATTAATCCTACCATCCCTTCAGTGCTAGCGGCAGTCACAAAGGCAAATCACTGAGGTCCTTCGGCAATAATTTTCTAGCGAGCTTTTTGCACTTTCTTGACCTCTTCTCTGCTCTGCTGTGATGGGAAGGAAAGGGCGGAAATGGGAGATAACTGAGGGTGTTGCTCCATGCTGGGAAGTAAGTACGTGTGAACCGAGCTGTCATTGTCATGCTCGGAGCAAAGGCAGCTTAGTGATCCCCCCTGGTCCCTGGGCTGGGGAGCCAGCCTGCTCTTCACCCCCACTCTGTTTGCAGCAGTTGCATGCAGCAAACAAAATCAGCTAATTGCCTAATTCTGATGGGTCAGATAGGTTTGCTTTTCAAATAGCCAATTCCCTCAGGGCCAATTTTCTGGTAATAAGCGATTTACACTAGATTGTGGTCAAATGCTAGAATTGAACTGTTTTTGCATTCAAAATACTACTGCAGATCCTACTGCAGATCTTAATGCTGTGAGAAATAATCATTAATAGGTTCAGAATGCACAGTGGGCACTGTGGCGTATATTAAAAATTAAGATTTGCCCAGGCTAATGTTCTAATGTTAAACTTTTTCTAAAGATAATTAGATGTTTGTGTTAAACCAGCAAGTAAACCTGGAGTATAATTTGGAGTCACAGATCACTGAAGTCAGCGAATGCATTTTCTTAATTTCATGTGGAACCTTGAAGGTTGGGGGAAAAGGGCACGGGAAGGGTGCCCAGATCATGCGGTTTTAAACCAGTGCGATATATCTTCACATCACAGTTCGCTGTAAGAGAGCTGTGCGGTCGGGTCTCAAAGTGCTTTCTGAAACCAATGCTCTGCCCCCCACTTGTTTCCTGGACCGTGTGATGTTATACAAGTGTAAAATGGGAGTGTGGTCGTAGCAGTGAAGCCCAGGTTGCAGATGGGGGGCTCCAGTGGTGATGCTTAGCTTTTGGACTAAAAGGAAGAGCAGTCTTTGTGGTGCAGAAAGAACAAAGCAACATATATCTCAAAGGCTCAAAAACAAGGCAAGAAACAAAATCTGTCTTCAATGAAAAGACAAAAAGGAACAAAGCCAAACCCTTCAAAATTTCGAACCATTCATGGGAGATTTGTGGGCCTTTTTACACTGGAGAGTTAAGCTTCACCTTGCTAACCCTGTTAATGGATGTTGTTGTTCCCTGGGCTTATCTTGTTTAGCAGGAAGGGTGGAAATGAAGCAGGCCAGGGGAGAAGCTCTGTAGCAGAAGGGAAGCGAGCTACGGCCTCACCGGAGAGGGAGGAGGTAGCAGTGCCTATCAGTTCCCTGCAGATTTGATGCCTACCCTCAAATGTAGTCTGAAATCTTCAAAACATTGACTTTGCAAAAGAACCTTTCTCCAACTTGCCTTCTCCTCAGTTATGGCAAGCAACACAGCAGTTGTCCTCTTTATGTCTTTTTATGTCACAAATTATAATACAGCTAGGGTGAAAAGAAGGAAGAACATTTAATTACTGGGAATAATACATTTCCAGGAATAAGAATATTTTAAGAGCCTCGGTCACTGTTCTACAGGAAACTGATTTCTCTTGTAAAGCCTTTGTTGTTTCTATAGATACGATTAACCAGACGTCTTAGTTACAGCCAAGTTCCTTTTGCTTCTATGATAACTTGTTTCAATACAAAATGTGCTCGTAACAGCTCCACAAGTAGCATGTTTTGGTCCTAAATGTAATTCAGTTTACAAGAAGGATAAAAAGCTGCTGCAGGGAGAGGAGGTGTTGGAGCTGAGCCCACATTTTCTGAGGGGCTAGCCTTGATCCCTTAAAGGGTTCATTGCAAACTGTTGAAAAACAATTACGTGTGGGTAGAAAGTCTTGTGTGATTTGCTTCAATTACTGTGCCTGAATTGTGATATTGCTGTGTACTGTGAGCTGCCGCCCCACTTACCTTCAGCTTGCCTATTTAAAGCATGGTTGTACAAATGTGATTTTCAAAATTGTTACACCTGGAATATCAGCTGTTTTATGATTCAGGGTTGAAGCCAGGTTTGCCGAAGATTTCCTTTCTTGTTTAGGCCTGAAAATAACAGCTGTTCTTTCCAGAAACATTCAGCGAATGTCTGCTGTCATGAAACAGGAAAAACGTCGTTTCAAATGGCTCAACACACTGACCTATTTTGGGCTTCTGTTTTCATAAGGTGCTTCCATTTTTGGAGGGCTGAGTTGTCATGCCTCAAAGTAGTTTGTTTTTCCAACAGCACTGGTTATTTTCCCACTAAAAGTGTGTCCCTTTCTCAATATGTCAGCTTTACCCCATTGCGATGTCATTTATCACTTCTGAAAATCTCAGCCCAATGGAATAAACAAGAACTTGTTGAAACCTTGGCTCTAATGAGGGGTATTAAACAATTGGGAACTCTCTGCCTTAAGCTGTTCTGATCACAGAAGAGTTTAAGGAAGAGAAATAAACCAGACAAATAATAATTCATTTAAAGTTCAGTGAAGAAAAAGACATTGCTGGTGGCTTTGAAAAGCTCTTTTACATAACGTGTCCCCCTTCTGTTGGGGTACTGAACCTTTCTGAGTGTTGGCTGTGCTGAACAAGGTGTTGCAGTTGGTGCACTAAACAGTAAGGGACATGAATTACATACCGTAATTAACCCCCTCCTCGAACCTGCCGTGTGTCTCTCAGCTGTGCAGACATCCTGTCAGGACCGGCTGCCTTACAGTTGATGGGGGCCAAAAATTCGTTTGAAGGCCTAGACAGAACGTGTAAGAGAAGCCACCTTAGCTGTAGATCCATGAGTTTCCTTTGGTTGTTCACGGTGTGATTTGCAAGTACTGATGACTCCAGACAGAACAAAAAGGAGCGTGTCACCTGGCTTTGCCAGGCAGACTTGTACTCTTTATTTATAGATGGCATGATTCAATGAATTTTGATCTTCTGATGAGTGAGGTTTCATTCACTGGAAGCACCATTTTGCTTTAGTTTTGCTTCATTTTAAGCTTAAGAGGATGGGAAGCCGAGTGCTTCCCATCTCCAGAGCATGCCTCTTAGCCAGGCACTACATCTCTTCAGCAGAGAGTGTTGAGTCCCCTGGACAGTAGAAGTGGCTTGGGCTGGGGAAGCACCTCTTACGGCAAGTGAAGTGGTCTCAGAAGGGCTGCCCAGAGGAAATCCCCGTGTCAGCATTACAGCAGCTCTTAGATCCCAGATGGCTCCTCAAGGCAAGTTGGAGTTGGTCCCTGTGCTTCACTTCCGTACCTCTCTTTCCTCTGCTGTAGCTCGTTACTCCATGTCTGTTCACCATCAACAGGGAAGCAGATTATTCCCTCCCTCTGTATGGGAATGGCTTTACTGACTTTTGTCACCATCCTCCTCTATCCTCTTTTCTTTCTTTGAGGCCATGTAGGTCTCTGCTCTCTTCTCCTTTTCTTTCCTCTGGATTTTCTCCGTGGGTCCATCTCGTTTTGAAGTGCAGTGCTCAAACGCAGCTAGTGTTTGAGCTGCTGTCTTGCCAGGGATGAGCAGCATGAAAGGATTATCTCATAAACATTGCAGGCTGCGTGCCTCTCTGTGGGCTGCAGTATGGTGTTTGCCTCTTTTTGTGACAAGGTGTCACAGCTGGCTTGTGACAATATTTTAGGGCTGTGGATCAAAATGTTTTCCTGAAGAACTTCTCTCTCCTCTTTTCTCCTTCAGTGTTTGTACAGTGGGATATTTCTGTCTAAGGATAGTCCCTGGCACTTGTCTCTGTGAATTTTCTTCTTTTCAGACCTTTTCTTTGATTTGCCAGGACCATTTGAATTTTAATTTTACTCTCCTCTGTATTTGAGGTCTCTGACAGCTTGTCATTGTCTGAAAACATATGAGCATACATTGTTGTCCATCACCCAGGCTGCTGTTGTAGGGGATGAAACAGGCGGCTCAGCATCGCTCCCTGCAGGGCTCCATTCCGACCTCAAGCCAAGGGTAGCTATTCCCTGCACACAGCTACTCGACCACATTTCACCCACCTCCAAGTTTTCCCAGGACCGTCCTTGTCTAGTTGGCTTATTAGGCAGGACAACCTTATGTTCCCTCTCAAGTTGAAGGTGGTACATTTTCTAAAAAGATGCTCATGTTTTACAAAGTTTTGGCCTCTGAAATGAGCCCGTAGCTCCCGAGGTGAAGTCCTCTGTGATGTTTTGCACTCTCCTGCAGGGCTGGCTGGCGGGAGGCAGTGCTCCAGGCACAGCAGCTCTTCCCGCAGGTACTTACAGAGAATAGAAATGCTTTAATCAAGGCTGAAGAAAGGGAGCGCGTTGGTAGAGCACCGGTCTGGAATCAGTGCTTCCAGTCTCCCGCAGAGCGGTGATCCTAAGTGATGTGGCAAGCGTGATTTGACAGATGTAATGCTCCTCAAAATGGACACACGCTTGGATCTATGTGAAAAAGCAGGCCACGGGTGTTAGAAGGCATCTGCACGGGGAGGGAGACATCGAGCTGATGCCAGGCTTTCCCAAAGGGCTTGTGTTGGCAGCCTCGAGACACTCTTCCTGCTGCTAGCATGGGTCTAGACTGCAGCAGCCAGGGCAGCATAAACCCACCTATTTTTTCCCCAGTGAAGGAGCAGGGTCTTCTCACCAGAGTGTATGTTTTTGTCATAAAGGCTTTTTGAAAACACGGTTAAGAAACACAAGATGTGAACGAGGCAGCCTGACACGGCCACAGCGTACACCGGAAAATCAAGGTGCTGGCCCTGCGTTAGAAATGGTACCGCGAGCTTTGTAAGCGCAGCCGAGCAGGCTGTGACTGCATTTCGTCCTGGAAGAGGGGACCATTTCGGAATGTATGGTACAACACTGCTCTACCATCTGGGTGTAACTATTAGAAGAAAATATGTGTAGCTGAAAATATTAGGTCTGTGAAATTCCTGCTTTTGCAGAGAGTTTCGTACTTGGATGGTGAATTACAACGATCAGTACCGCATTCCTTTAGGGGAATGAGAAAGAGTCTTTCCCCTCTTGGCACCATGTGAGGTCCAGCACTGCTGAGAGGACTCTGTGCTCTGCCATCGGGAGCAGGTCTCTGCATTGGCACCGTCCTTCTCCAGCGCATGCCGGTTGACAGGTACAAACATCGCTGTTGGGATTGTGGTTCTCCAGTCTTAGGGCACACGTCTGTATGTTGCATCCTTTGCCTTGCTGGCACTGAACTGTATCTCCTGAGGTCTGCCATGCGGTAGCTTTGCATGCTGTGACACCTCCTGGGACGTGGCGTTTCCGCAGACTCCCTCAGTATCCGTACTGCTGTTGTACCCCCCCTGAGATTCACTGAGTACGTGAATTCAGTGGCACGGCCCCATATGCTGGGCTTGGGGCAGAACCCAGCCCTGCGAGGACAAAGGTTAAACATCGAGGGTTAAGATGAGCAGGCGGGAAGGAGAGGTGGGCAGTTTTCATTTGGAGGGGTCAGAGTAGTTTAAGAAAAAACAAGTCCATTCCAAGAGCCGTGGATTCTTCTCAACACTGAATCCTCTGTAGGAAAAATGTCTTTTTTTCAACAGCAGATTAAGGAAACAAAGTGCTTGGGCAGCTGCTGAACAGTGAAAAAACTGAAAGCAAGTGCTGCAGATCACCATTAGCCAGTGTTTGCTGCCTGGAGCCTTCCTGTGCTCTGCCACTGCCGTCTAACCTGGTTTGCGTGCGTAGGACACAATCACTCCTGGTTTCTTATCCTTGGACCGGTAATTTCAAGGACTGTGGCATCCCTGATTTGGGAAGCGGAGTGACCATTGCTTCTAGCCAGGTGCTGGTGAGGCTTCTGCCTTTTGAGGGGTGGCCCCTGGGTCTTGCCACCACGGTTAGAGCTGGGGAAGGCACAGGTTCTGGCTGGGCATCCTCCAGCCCTTTTCAGCATCTCAGCGCTGGAGCGGGAGCCACAGGCTGGGGATGCTACTGTGGCACCGATAGCATGTTTCACCTATGCTGCCAGTGAGGATGGGGTAAGTTTTTTGTTTGGAAAGGACTTTGCTTGCCCTTACGTCTCATTACTCCTCCTTACTACGCAATGATGTCGGTAAATACGGTGAATACTGCTAGAGAAGAACACAGGTATGTAAAGCACTGAGCTTTTCCTGATGCAGCAGGTGTACTGAGTTACAGCAAACAGGCTGTGGTGGCTTAGCTTTTGGGTTTCACATAGAAAATTTCCCTTTTTTTTTTGGTGTCAGGAGAGCTTTTCTTTCCTTTTTTTTTTCATTTTTCTGTTTTTGATTATTCTTGATTTTCTGAAAAAGCAGTAGAAGATTTTGTGTATACAGCAGCAAAGTTAAAACAATCAAAACACTTAGTGAGATTTAATTACAGGTTGGCAAAGCAATGGTATTAGAAATATCACACATGTATGAGCAATTTTTGATTCTTAGGCAAACATTCTACTTGTCTGGAAGCCATTCCTCTATTTCCAACCTCTGTTTTAGCCCAGCGATTGCAAACTTAACAGTTTGTATTTGAGGATTATACCAATCTATTACTTTTCTTTCCTTTTCTCCTTTCATAGGCATGAAAATAATACTAATAAAAACATTTTAGATTTACACTGTTGGGAGTGTTGGTTCATTTCTTCTGTGAGAACTGAGGGAAAAAAGACAGAAGCATTAATTTCAAATCCTAGCCCCAAGGATAGCTACAGAATATTGTCTTCGATTAAAGAAGGAGAAGTTCTAAAGTTTCTGAGGGGAGTGTCTGTATTTTTTTAGACTGAATCATTGAAGTGAGATATCAGTTGTCATTCTTTAAAAAAAAAAAACAAAAAAACAAACCAAACCCAAAACCCCAAAGAGCTCAAAACCTTCAAATAAATACGAACCCTACTAAATGTAAAAAAGAGTAGGGAGTACTGTAAGTGCAACAGTCCTAATTTAAACCCAACTTCATAGCAATAATATTTTCTTGTGTGGTTTTTTTCATTACCTCTTGCTCCAGTAAATAATCCTGCGTTTCTCCACTCCTCACGCAAGCATCTTCAGAACCCAAATGCTTCTGCGTGTGTTGGCTTGCAGCCTACTTTGAGGTGGAAATCAGCCTTTGAGAAGAACTGTGAAACACAGGGTGCCTGCTTGGCAGAGGAAGTTAAAGGGGATATTGCTTGTTAACTGGAAGTGCAAGAGAGGCACTATTTCTCCTTTTTGGTATTGGGAAAGAGCTATCTCATATGCTACTTTATGGTAACTTTTTTTTGAAAGGTGATGACTGCTATTTCTCGTTTGATTTTTAAAAGTTGATAAACCTTTTACTGAGAGTAAATACGCATTTAGTTTCTAAAATATCTTGCTGTTCCACTCTCCATAGGCTGCGCACCCAGACAAGTAATCAACCTATTTAAAAAAAACCAGGAATGATTTTCCTATAATGGTAGTTAGCTTTAATCAAAACTTCATAACATTAATGTTATATTAAAAGCAATCACATTTGCCTTCACAGAACAATGTGGATATGAATAAACCAGTTTCTTAGGGAACTGAAGAAAGCAAGATCCCTCATGGGGCAAGGAGCCAAGGTGCATATTAGTTGTTTAGCCAATGAGCAAACTTGCAAGTTAATAAGACCACTTAATAATTCTGTTTAAGTGCTGAACCTTTCTTGTACTTGTGGGAGCACCAAGGTCTCGAGACTCTGCGGTACTAAAGCCCCCGCACTCAGAGGGATATACAGCGCAGAAGATGAAAGATCTTCCCCAGAGCCGCTGTGATGTGCGCTTCCAGAATGGAGACAATAAATAATTAGTAGGTGGCTCTTATATAGATATCGAAGTGCTTCATAAAGAACAGGAGACAGATTTTGTTCCCCCACCAATTGTACACACACTGAGGGATATTTTTCTTCTTCCAGATCTTCTTAGCCTCTGGAACAGCCTTTCCACAGCCAGAATGTGAAGGAGTGCTTTACGATTTGAGGTTAAGACAATGTTCTTTGTTCTCCTGGCCCCAGGGAGCAATCTTACGCGTTTGACGAAGGGTTTAAAATGGGAGCCTTCCAGGCAGGAGATTGGTCCGTGCTTCTCTGATGAAGGAGCTGTTATTATTTATTTTAGGTGCTGGTTTCAGCTGATGGAGGATCTCGTAGTTGTTAATGCCTGTAGCTTTACAGCACCCTTAGGAGTCAGAGTCTTGCTGCTGTCTGCGTTGTACCAACGGGGACCAGGACAGGGATAGGTTGGCCAAGGATGCAGAAAATTTTGTGGCGTAGCAAGAAAATTACACCTGGATCTTCTGAGTCCTAGACTTTGCTCCAATCACCAACACATTCTGCTCTCAGGATTATAGCTCTCCTCTTGTAGCTTGGTGTCCAAAGTTGCTCGAGTGCAAGAAGTATAGAAAGGTAGGTCAAAAAATGGTAATAATCAGAAGAGATTACAATTTGAGGTTAAGAAAATGTTCTGTGTTTTTAACTCAGGAGATGGGGTTCTTTTTATCCGGAAGTCTAGAGAGGGTTTGGCTTTAGTAGATACAGACCAGGAACGCCATCTGTCCTGTTGGGAGATGCTCCACACTACACACACTGCATGCAGATCCTGGTCTTAACGTTTCAGGATGGTTGTTGTGGAATTGCAGTAGGTACCTAGAAAGGCAACTAAAATGACTAGGTGCATGAAGCAGCTGCTTTATAAGGAGCAACTAAAAAGTCTTGAGACTTCACTTTGGAGGGTTGAAGGCTGTAGCA
>NW_010237702.1:296930-309136 GCF_000690775.1 Eurypyga helias
CTCAGGAAGGTGATGGATAAGTTGATGCAGAACTGCTGTTCACCAAATCCTGCGATACTAGACCAAGGGTTGCCAAGCAAAATGAGAGACGATTTGTAAGAGTC
Organism: Eurypyga helias; assembly: GCF_000690775.1. Taxonomy (NCBI): domain Eukaryota; kingdom Metazoa; phylum Chordata; class Aves; order Eurypygiformes; family Eurypygidae; genus Eurypyga; species Eurypyga helias. The sequence continues at coordinate 297,035 of NW_010237702.1, forward strand.
AAAAGACTTTATTGGCACAGGAGTTGGTGAACACCTGGGACTCACTGCCCTGTGAGCCTGGGGAGAGAGGCACTGTCAGCAGGCTCAGAAGGGTTTGGACAAGCTCATGGACAATGGATCCATAAACGTGGGTAGGCAGGGACCTGACATCCCCAAAACCATGGCTGTGGATGGTGGGGATACTGGAGGAGAGTCCAGGCAACCTCCTCTCCCGAAGCATGAGCCCATTTGCCATGCAGACAGACTGGGCTGGCTGGACCATGGCCCATCCCAGCAGGGCATTTCTGGTACTTAGTGGGCACGTTGGCAACCTCCCACAAGTGCCAAAACCAGAGGTGAATGTAGTGATAGGGAGAGGAAGTTACTCTGTAAGTTAGTAGGGCCAAAGAGGCATCATCACATCAGGAACTTTTCTTACATGCCCTGACAGCTATTTTACCTTCTTCCCTCACTTCAGGGATAATTAAAACATGTAGTAATGGTCAGAAAACAGTGTCTCCTTGAAAACTTGAAACCTTGCCCTGGAAAATTCTTGTGTATTTGTAACGAGTGGATTGGATTTTACCCAGAGTGAACATGCTCAACTTTCCAAAGCTGTGAAAGTTTCAGGCAAACATCAAGAACAACACCTTGAAAATAAGAATTTATCATACAGTGCTGTCATCCCTTGTCTTAAAGATGATGGGAAGCCTTTTCTTGACCTTTCTTGTGAAGGTGATGAGGAAAAAACATTTCTTGTCTTTTTATGCATTTCTAATCAATCTGGCAGTGTGAAAAAGTAGTTGACTCTCTGATAATATGCTTTATTTCAGTCATCTTTGCTAGTTTTGTGCATGTGCTAATATCTCATTCATCATCATATTCTTTTGTCAAAATTTCAGGGCAGGAGGGAGCTTTCTGACAGCACAACCTTACTATTGCCTGGGGAAGCATATTTTTAGTTTCCCAAGATAATATATGTTTTCTCTTTAGATTCTGCATATTTTGAGGCAAGATCTTAATTAGGATTAGTTCTGAACATGATGAAAATATAAAACCTGTTCATTTCAGATCTCATACACTCCTCTTTTTTTTTTTTGCAAGACATTTTTGTGTACTGAAAACTAGTACCAAAGAGCAGAAAATACTTTTCTAATTAAATCATATACTTAATACTCCCTTTACAGTAGCCCATTTTAGGAGCTACCTCTTTTTTTCAGTGTCAGCTGGGGACATGTTCTTCTGTTCTTCAGTACGCTCTAGAGAATGTTTCTAGCCTAATTGATGGAAGGACACATCTTTTCAGGGCTCGTCCTATGGTCTTTTTTAGAGCATGAGCTGCCGAAGTGGGACCTTGTTGGCAAAGCTGCAACTGCACCATGTTCAGTGACAATACGTGGCTCGATCAGAACTGAAATGATTTTGCAGAGGAGGCTCTTCCAGCAGAAGTTTCTTTGGGGATTTCCTGACTCTCCCAAGACAGTTCTGATGATGCACTACTTCAGCTTTTCATTTTAAAAATATGTTTTGCTTTGAATATTTTCCTTTGTAAGCTATATCAAATTTTTCTAAGGGCAGATCAAAAGGAAATATTTACATTTGCTGAAATGAAATGGTTCTAGTAATCTGAGAGAGATCTTTTTGCCAGAGGAATTTAAATTTTTGACTTTCAGCTTAAAAGACAATGAAGTCAGACTTTAGGATTTCAAATTCTCTGAAAACAAGTCTTGCACTCTTCACGTAACATGGTTATGAAACCATTTCCTATGTTTTCTCTCTGTAGCAGGTCTACAGCTGGATTATTTTCTGATCTAAAACAACATGTCTTCACTTACTGGTTTGGGAAACTAGGCCAGACAATGCTGATGACTTAATCCCAAATCAAAATATCACTTACAGATTTATTGCCATCCTGCAGCGATTCAGTCCTGTGCGGTTAGCTAGTTAGTGCTGAAAACAGTAATGGGCAAATAGAATTAACATAGCAATTTTGGCATGCTCCGGATGCAGCATGATGTGTCAGAAGAGTTTGTAAATACATAATAATGATTAAAATCTCCCATTCCTCTGGTCCTCATGCTGCACCACTGAAGTTTGTTGGGGCTTTGGCCAAGCCTGTATCTCCTAATACTTTTCATCAGGTGAGCCTTGTGTAATTGCACAGTGTTGGTAGCAGTACAGCTAACAGGATATCCATATTTCTCACTGGTATGGCCAGCCTGGGAGTTCCTGGAAACACCATCACATAAAATTCCTGCACTGGTTTATTACTGCTTAGGCCAAATCCGCTGAGAGGTTTGCGTAAACAGTCCTGCTTTGTGTTCCCGTGTTGCGGGATCCTGCAGTCAGTGGTGACCTATGCCTGGCTGTGTAGATGTCTCTGTTCTTTCACTGCAGCTTTACTGTTTTCACTGTAAAGCACTCAGAAATAAAGATTTCTTTATTCTTACTGCATTAGTACCCAGAGATGTACTGCATACTGAATATTGGTCGATTGCTGATCAATCCCTGGCGAGTGCCTAGTTAATAAAGAGAACACCAGTCATCAGTTCTGGTTCTTTCAGGACTTGGCTATCCACTACAAATGACCAAAACTTACTTTAACAATTTACCACACGTGGATAAGCCCCAAAAGAGCAGCACATCTTGTGCTTTTTGCCTTAGTGGTGGTGTTTTTTGATCTCACGCTGCTCTGTCTGTCACATCTTTCACTGGTTTGGTCTGGTGTTTGTAGCACCTAGACCTTTGTGGTTCTGGCTAAGCATGGATGTAGGTATGATTCTGCCTTTTTATCAGCCACTTTTGCTTTTCTGTTGTTCGTCTAAGCATTTTTCAGTTGCCTCCACCATGTCTTGGTTTAGGTGATACATTCTCCTCTGAGAGTTTCACATTTCCTACATCCTTTTTTTTTTCTTCACATTATTATAATAGATTTCAGGAATTAATCATCTCAAGGTGGCTTGTCATAGGAGTGATTTGTTGGATTTGAATCTTCTGTGATAGAACATTAACAAAGTCAATGGGGACTTCATCCCAAATGTTCGTTCCTTCTGCCACAAGAAGTGAGCACACAAACTGTGTCATGATGGTAAGATCTCCCCTTCCACTGGAGTCTGCAGCACATGGTGCACTGCTGGAATCTGGGCAGGAGATCCAAGCCTGTGTCTCCTAATACTATCCAGGATTCTGCTAAATTCCACAGGCATCCAAGAAAAGCATTTTCCTACTACCAGGCCTTAGACTTTAGCACAACCTCTCCAACCCGCTTCCCTAGCGAAAGCTACAACTGGGCACAGTACGCATAATACATGGCATTCTCAGGGGATGCTCATCAGCTTCCTTGACTCTCAAGAGGCCAAAAATTTGATGCTGTGCACAGACCCTTTCCACCAGCAACCTCAGTCCACCTTAGGTTTCACCTTGTTCTTCCTACATGCCGCAGGGGCAGAGACTACAATGGCCCAGCCTTTGCTCTGGTTGGTCCAGGGGCCTGTTAGAGCTGAAACATTCTGCAGCACTAAAATTAGGTATTTGTGATTACTTGACAGGAGCAATCTCCCTGCTGGTTTATTTCTGACACCATGTCATCAAAGCTCTTCTGAAACAATACGCACTCATGTGGGAACAGCAGCGTGTTCTCAGTGTATGGGCAGCGCTTCTAGTCCTGATGTGCTGTGGGTTTTGTTCTGACTTGTTACAAGAAACTACAAAGGAAACAAGTCTGCCATTACAGAAATGGGGTGGCAGCAGGGAATATTAGAAACTGCTTCATGTTGGTAGAACTTTTCCAACTCAAAAAGAATCCAGATTTGGAAGGTCTTCAATTTTGCATGAAATACTGTGGAGAGCTGTGAAAGCCGCAGCAACGAAAGCTTAGCTTGTTGCTTTGCTTTAATTCAGAAAGGTAAAGCCCAGGCAGAGGGAATGAGCTGCAACTAGAAGTAACAGAATAAACTGGGCACAGAAAAATTGTGGCAGGAAATTTTTTCCAATAATTAAGCCTGGCTAGGCTATGATACAGACCTCAGAAGTGTCAAATTTTCTTTGGCCCAATTTAGTTGAAGTTAGCCCAGAGCAAGCCCTTTGGGAACAGACCGCTGGGAGTGTTTTGCAGGTGGCAGTGTGATGCAAACTCCAACCTCTGAATGGCCTTTCTGTGCAACGCTGCGTGTGAAGCCTGTGCGCCTCCAAAGCAGGAACTTTTCAGGTTCAGTCATAATGAATGGCTAACATTTGTTCTCCAGAAAAGTGTTTTTATGAGCCATTAGGTTGACACTTACTTTGCGTAGCCCATTCAGTTGTAAAAAACCCCAGAAGTCCAAAGCCCTGCTCCAAGCATGGAGTGTTGAAAAAGGTGAATGTGTTCAGCACTGCCTCAACGTCACCAGGTATGGAGTAATGCAGTCCCGAGTCAGAGTCCACTTCCAGAACGAATCCAAGGTACATCCAGCATGAAAGCTGCTTTATTACAAGTCTCTCTAAAGGGCAGTTGGCATTTATCCTGATGGAGCATCTTTTTCCCGAGTGGTGACTTGTGAGCTATCACACAGAAGGGCGAGTACATTGGAAGGCAAAAATATGGGCTTAAAGGGCAAAGCAGAAGATGTAGGGCTGAATTTGCCAATGCTGTAAATCAGCATGGCTCCACGGACTGAAATGTGATCCTCAGCCATGCCAAGGCCCCGGCACTGATAAAATAAGGGCACATAGATCCTCCTGGTTTCAAAGATGCTCTGATTAAAGCTGCATGTTGATGGCCTCCAGTGGGCCAGGTGGTAGCCAAATCACAGCGAGCCACAAGAGTTGTCTCCACAACCCTTTTATGTGGTGATAACCCTCGGCGGGTGTATGGGAAGGTGAAGGATAGGGCTGCTCTGAGGGTGTTATACCCCACGAGGAATCCCTGCGAAAGAGGAATCTGGTACAAGATAATAACTCCACTAGGACAGCCCTGGCAGCCACAAGTGTTTAAGGGCGGCCTAGACACAGAGCAGAAGGTCTTAAAATAACTCTCTGGGCTTTGGAAGCCAAAGTTCCTTGCTTCCCAGCCTCGTGGTGTCAAGACTGCAAAGTGTCAACTGGAGCTGAGGTACAAAAGCAGGCTTTGAGGTTTGGAGGAGTCAGTCTGTTCCTGAATTTCAGCTATCACTTTTCCCTTTCACCGATGGTACCGGCTCTGGGGCATACAGGGAAATGAGAAGGTGACAGGGGTCTTGTTCATTTTTATTTAAACTTCGTTGTACATTGGAAAGTGTCACTTTTGCACCAAGGGCATAATTCCTGGGAGAAGATTAACACCCCATGACCCTCAGGGGAATAGAAACCTCAATTAGAAGCAGCGACATCAAGAGAGGAAATTGAGAATGCAGTATCACATCTTCTAAGTGGCGAAGCATTGAGACCAGATGGCTTCAGCTCAGTTTTACAAGTACTTACAGGAACATCTGGTTCCTTGAATGCATCAGCTGTTTCACCTCTTTCTGAGCTGCAATACGTTATTGGTTTCTTGTGTTGCTACCTCTCTCATGCATAGACCCAAAGAAAGGCTAAAATCAGTGCACAAACCATAACTTCTTATGCCTGTGATTAATCAAGAAATTAAGTCTTACAAGTAGCAATCAGCTTTATTTACTTCAGTCAGCTACAGCATTAGGAAAACGCTGTTCATAGCTATTGATGAAAGTTGCCAAGAGGGGCCTCGTTTTGATGAGGAGGTGGGTTCCTGACTCCACGCACACCCGTGTTCTTGGCTCTGCTGACATTTCAGTAGGCTGTTGGAATTGCTTCTGAGTATAAAACTCAATCTGAATTTTAGAGGGAGAAGGGAAATCCTGTGTGGAAACTACTCTTTGCAGGTGGAGTGTTTTCTCGTGATCTTGTGGTCCTACAGCTCTAACTGCTTTCATGGTTTATCATTGTGTCCTGTGAAATGAACAAAAGGCTGAAAGAGCTGGTGCTGTTAGAAATAGCCTTGCAGTGGTTCTTATCACCAATAGGTTGTTCTCTGTGGCCTTTTCACCAGAAATATCATGGGCAGGTTGCTGGTACTTTTGATTTCTGGACTAGAAACCTCACAGGTCTGCCAAAACCAGTGTTAAGCAAAAAGCCTTACAGTGCTGAATACCGTAGAAACCTTTCCTGTGTCAAACGTGCTGGCTGCGGTGGTAACTCGGAATGGGTTTCGTATCTCCCTGGGCTGGAGTTTTGCTAAGTGAGTGTGTATATGGGAGAAGGAGAAATAGGGAGTTTGATGGGATTTGAGTTTTGGTTTGTTTTGCTTCACTTTATTACCTAAAACCCTCTAGTCATAAATAAGTAGGTATGGTATTTGATCCAGTAGTCTGTAGAGAGTAGGAATCAATGGGAGCTTCGTTCTGGAAGTGCATCTGAGAGAGAGGCGAGGAGAAGCAGCAGCACTTGCATGGCAAGCCAAAAGTACACCGCGTTACCAGCGGGGAACGCGAAACCGGGTCTTTCATTATTGACCGTGTTATTGACGCCAGCATCTGGGATGTATTTCAGTGACTTCGGGTTTTATCTCAGCCTTTTAAAGCTAGCACTCTGCGTCTGTTGAGGAAGGCAGCTTCCATAGAACACAGAGCCTGCACACAGCAGTGTTTGTGCACGAGCTGGTGGAGCTTGCTGCCTCAGTTACTTAGGTGTCTGCTTCCACTGCTTGAAATGCCAGAGGGGAGGGGGGGCTCGAGCAACGTGTCAGAGCTAGTTGGGTGCCAGGACTCTTAGCTGGACCCTGCAGCAGAGGGGTGGCAAGGGAAGAAGCAAATGAGATCAAATAGCTCAGGTGATGCTGTTCTGTACATTTATGGCAGATGTGATCCAAATGGATCCTTCCTGCTACAATGTGTTGATCACGTAATCTGCCTGGATTACAGGAAGGTGAGGTGTTAGAGTTTGAATCCTTTGGGTTTCCCTTGTGTATGTAATAGAGATGTGGAGTATTTCAGAGCTCCGAGTGCCTGCGCAACTGTCGTCTTCTCTCCCTCTTTCTTTTTGGTAAATGCATGTTGCTCTTTATGCTCGTGGCCATAAATAAACAAAAGAAAAGTGTTACTATTTTAAAGTCTTAAGTGTCACATTTGGTTTAAATATTTGATAAAAGGCATGGCTTTTCATCCTTTGAATGTTACACTTTTATCGGCTTACGAAGTTTTGGGGGTTTGTTTGAGCAGCGGTATTTATAGTGGAGCACTGGGTTATTATTAAAACCAAGAATTTATCCAGCAATTTATGCAGGTAGCAATGCAGCCACGTGTAAGTGCGTTTCGTTTGGTCCTTTTGTTAGTGACAACTTAAACTGGAGAGGTTTTGGCGGAGGTTCCCAAGCACTGGGTGTTTCTTCTTTTTGTTGTTACTTCTCCATTTGTTTTTAATGACAACCTCTGGCACTCTGACAGATGCCTTCCTTTTGCTACTCCAGAGAGCAGGCATGCCCCTCAAGAGCTTGGCAGGACAAGAAAGTGGATGTGTGACAGGTGCTCGAGCAAAGGACATCATATCTATACCAAGGTTATCTCTCTGATATTAATCCCTTATAGCAGTAAAGCTTTGGAAAAGACCGCTTGCCCGCATTTACCAAAGATAGGCATTAAACCCCGTGCCTTAGGCTGCTGTCCTAAATAAGCTAGTACTTGTGTCTTCTCATGTCATTTTACATCTTCGACAACTTTTAAATTAGATCAAATCCATTTATCTTTTCTTACTTGCTTAGACTTTTTAGAAGAATGATTTTTCATTCTTCTCAGACAGCTGAGTTGGAAATGGACTTTTGAAGGATGATGGTGCTGCCAGTGATGGAGAAATATGAAGTGTCAGGGTCTGGTGATATATCTTCCAGTTAGTCCCGCTCTCTCTGTGGGAAGCTGGCGAAAGGCCAGTTGCAAAAAGGCCTGAAATATTCCCCAAGGAGGGCCTACAGCTCCACCAGAGCCTGCGGAAAGTTCTCATCCCTGAGAAGAGGCACCGTGCTGGTGCATCGTCAGGCGTGGTTTCAAATCTGTCATAAATGAAAACACTGCATGCTTTCAGAGATTCATGGGTGTGCTAAGTGGTCAGAAACATTCAAGAGCAGAATTTGAAGCCACTGAGAAAAGGGGACAGTTTCCAGCGAGTTCATTTCCACATATAAATCCATCAGTACACTTTCTATCTGCAGCAGATCTGAGCGGTTCTGAAATTCTGGCCTGCCAACTGATTGCCACTAAATAGCAACAGCTTTTAGGGAGAGGCAGCTGAAATTTTCTATAGTTTTCACATCCCATAAACTTGCAAACTCTCTGGGATTTATTATCAAGCAAGTTGGCATTTTAATGGAAACTGCTGTGTGGATAAAGAGATGAAAGTCCCTGTAAAATGAACCACGTTTAGTAAACATACTGAAGCACAACTGAAATCAAAACAACTCAACTCTTTTGTGGTGTAATAACATGCTACCTAGACCCTTTCTAGGTTTTTCTCCTTGATTATATGCGTTATCTGCTTCATTAATTTAAGTACTGTTATTGTATCAATCAAGTACTTTGCCAATTGCTAATTGCCAGGCTGGGAGCTGAGTCACTAAGTTATCTTGGCTAAGAAACAGGAATGACAGTTATTTGGGTATTAATTTGTTTTCCTAAAGGCCTTGATTATTTTAAATTGACATGAGTTTCTTGTATTTTTATTAGCTTTGGTGCATTTTATTGGCCTGAAATGGGACACCCCGTTTATTGGCTTTCAAGTCTATTTTATGCTAATAAGTAGCATCTTAATAATACGTCCAGGCACTGATACATTTCAGCAATTAAACACTTCAGTGCTGGGACAAATATTTTCAAGTCACCAAGGTTTATTTTATATTTGTTTCAAATTAAGATAATATAAAGAACATTAGAAATAGTAAGACGGTGTGTTCCTCAGCTGTGCAAACAGGTGTGAGACCTGAGTATGTGAAGACCTGTACTTGATGTAACTGCCGTTTGGAATACTTTGATGCCCCCTTGTTGTGTCACTAAAGTTTTTTTATCATGATTTTATCTTTCAATCAAAATAACACAATAGATATTTTTGTTGGTCAGGTTTAGCTAGGAGGTGCTGATAAAACCATTGCAGCGGAGTTAAATCTAGTTGTTATTTGAAGGACATGGTGGCTGGTCATGCTGATCGTGGCATTCTTTGCTGGTCCTTGGTGAAGTGATTGAAACTCCCATATGTCAAAATAGGCAGAGACATTTCAGGTCATCCACGTGGATTTTTCTGGTTTGAAGTGATACACAAGCTCTTTTCTGTGGGTATCTGAGACGTAAAAACATGTGGAAGAGAAGATACCTTTGTAGTCTTTGAGAAATACCACTTGCATGGAGGGTGAAGAAAGTCTAAGCCTAAAAGTTATTTTTTTATGCAAGAGAATGCAAGTTCATTACAAGATTCGTCTCCCTCTGCACCACACAGAAGCCATATTCAGTCCTAAATATGTACTGTAATCATTTCTATAATTCGGCCAGGCTTTGTTTTTTACCATTGCTAGTACAACGCCATTTATAAACCCTGAAATATTTTATTTAGAAAGGCATTGCCGCGTACCCAGGGGTTCTTAGCAATCCATTGAGTTGTAAGCACGAGGTTAATTACACAATGAATCAACAAACAAACAGAAACTTCTGAAGTTGGTACATCCTTCCGCATATTTATAGGTTAAAAGTTAAAGACTGCTCTGGCTTTCTTATTTATTTTTCAAGCAGTCAGGGAAGAGCACAGAAGAAATACATCTTAACATCCCGTCCCGTTTCTGCTGTACCTCCTGTCTAGCCCAACAGGCTCTTCAAAAGAGCTCGGTGATATATTCATCCTGAAGAAGCGCTCGTCATACTCCTTAGCAACGGGAAACACGTGAAAGCTCTCAGGGCAGGTTCGCACTATTTCTCTTCAGGGTTTCCTTTTAGTTCCGTGTCTTGCTTGCTCGGGCAAAGAGCATTGGTTATTTAATGAACAGTTCAAAATTATTGGAAAAAATTCTGAGGTAAAGAACAGCATGGTTTTGGTATCCCTTATGTATACAGCACTATCTGCTCCAACTTCTCTGCATCCAGGACACTTGCACTGAATTAATTTCTGAGATAGGTATTACTGGAATAATAATAATGTAGCACAGGGGAAAAAACCCTCAGAGGAAAAAACCCTCATCCTTGAAGTTGCCTGTAAGGAACACAGTTCTGTATTTTGTGGAATCATGACACATGCTGCTGATAAGCAAAATTTTCCTACATCAGTGGGATGTTGTTTTATCATTTTCTGATAGGCACAGTCCATTTGTGTATCCGTGTTCGTAGCTGATTGATAGCCTACTATAACAGCTATACCAAGGGAAATACTTTTGCCTATGGTGGCTTCTTCTTTATTGGATTCCTAAGTTACAAATTTAATAGATCTCAGTTTTAATTAACAAAGTAAATATAAAACTGAGTTATGGGCAAATTATGGGAAAATGTACAGGAACCCCATGACTGAACAGAGGTTCTGAAATTTTTTTCAGCCACGAGACATATTTAATCTTCTGTTTATTCTTGTCTGACAAGAAACATTTCAGATGCTAGGAAAGGTTAATTATTCCTGGAAGTGAATCAAACTCTCCAAAGAAAAAAAAATCCTAAATTTGTAATCATTGGCAGTTGTTTCATCATCATAAGGTTGTTCTGTGTATCTGATGGTTCTCCTGTGTATCTGATGTGAGGCCGTATTCTCCTTCTGCCTTCTTGCAGTTGAGTGCAGTGAGTACCTTTATGGTTTTTCTTAGCTGAGATGCCTGCAAGACCCCTCCAAGTACCTATATGCCATTTGGTAGGTTTAGTTGGCAGTGTGGGTGCTACTGTGGCTTGCTGGCGCTGCCCTTTGGAGGGTGCGAGTCCAAGGGTCAACAGAGCCCACTGAGAGTAGATGCAGGTAAGAGCTGCCAGAGCTTCTGAGTTCTGCCTGCTCTGCCAGAGAGGTAAAACAGAGGATTTGGCTCTTGAGTAAGTGATGGTTACCAGTGTACTGGGTGGTACAGGGAGAGTTCAGCCTGCTGCTGTTAAGCGTGTCCGGTGTAGCACTCGCTGTGCTTGGGAGAAGCAGCTGGTATTCTAGCAGTTGCATTTCTCTGTTGAACCAGCTATCATCTCCATGTCAGATTAAGGTGACTGTGAACAGAAACTTCAAGTTCAGACTTGTTTGGACTTAAATCACCTCTTCCATAACTCAGAAGCAGGTGAAGAAAAGCAAGTGCAAGAGACGTGTCAGCACCTGTGGCAGTGGCTGTTGGGTCCTGATGACATTGACAGTGTACTCTTAGAGCTGCTTGGAGCTATATTCTGCATCCCAGACCAGTAAATGTGTGAATCCAGAGATCTCAGAGTGCCCGCTGGAGCCCTGAGTACTTTGTCCCTCTTGTGACAAGTGCTGGCAGGCAGTCAAGGACATTTTAACTTCGGTTCATATTGTGGGAAGGTTGGAGCTTGCTTCAGCTGAGCTAACATTTGTGCAGGTGGAGTGCTTTGCAGGGCTTGAGGAGTGAGGTGAGCCTAAGATGAACTTGCCTATCTAAATTCTTGCTCTGGCCCAAATCCTCCTTCCCAACTGTTCAGCCTACCCCCTCAGAGACAGCCTCACACAAGGCAAATATATAGGAGAGGTGGATGCAGTGGAGATGATGCCCTTCCCCTCTTGGGAAAGGTGGATGCAGCGGAGGTGATGCCCTTCCTCTCTTGGGAAAGGTGGATGCAGCGGATGCCCTTCCTCTCGTGGGAAAGGTGGATGCAGCAGAGGTGATGCCCTTCCCCTCTTGCATGTCCTCAGCTGGGATCTGCTGTGGTTGGGACCAGTTGCACAGTGCTGCTGTGCTAGGCCTGAGCACTGAGCCCCATCCTAAAGAACATGCTTCCTCTTGTCAAGCCATGGTGTTTCCTTGCAAAAGGGGGAAGACGAGTATTGCTTGTTGTTTGCAAAAACTCCTTCAACTGTTCTTAACATTCCTAAGCTCCCTTGGGGAGCACCTGGCAGGTTTTTGAGTGCAAAACAACCAAACATGTAAAACTGCAGACCAGAGTTGACAACATATGTGCACCCAGTGCAGTGCCCCAGTGGGACACTTGC
>NW_010237702.1:309182-312323 GCF_000690775.1 Eurypyga helias
CGGACTGAGTCAGTGGTAGGAAAACTTTGCTTGAGGGAAAAAAAAAAAAAGCCTTAAAAAGCCAATAAAAAGACCCAAACCTATAATTAGCCCATAATTACCAGTATGGTTTTAAGTGGATATTGGTCCAGTTCATCTCAGAGTAATATGCCTTTCCAAAATACACATGTATGAGCAGTGTGATTTCCAGAGATCACCCCGACGTGCCTCGCCCCTGCGCGTGGTACCTCCTGCTCTGGTACATCTTCGGAGGTTCGTGGTGGTACATGTTTTGGGAGTTTCTCCTCTTTCCTGTGTCGGTGAGGATGGCCAGCAGTGCGGCGCCACTCTGTTGCACCCCCAGCTTGGCTCCTGGTGGGATTTCTCCCTAGGTGCTTGTGCCTGCAGAGGTAGTGGGTGCTCAGGGTCGCTTGTGCCTTGCTAGTGATACACAGGTGTTTGTCTGACACGTGGGTCATTCACAGGACCCTTTTCTAAGAATTTAATTCTCAAATGCTGTAAAACAAGAAAAAAAGAGAAGGGCAAGATCCTTGTGTATGTTAAAAATGAAAACCAGTGATTAATGGGCTTAAAACCCTGGGATTTGGGTTTTTTTTTCTCACACCACAAGCGCTCAGCCTAACTGCCCTTTGCCATCCCGCCCCTGCAAAGCACGCAGTGGAGTTTCCTGCCTTCACCCTGTCCTCTTCTCTGACATGCTCTGCAGCACCAGGATTCCCCAAACTACCGTCGGGCCCCTCACCCTGCGGGGGTGGGAATCTTCATTCGAGCTTGTGATGGGAAAATGACAGCTTTTAATAGGGTAGGCGAGACAACGGTGACGCCGTTTACCAAACCGCCTCTCTTCTCTGCAGGCGAGAGCACTAAGCTTTTGCTGTCTTCTGCAGCTGACAGCACAGGCAGGAATGTGCAGGGTGACACTGGAGAGGATGCTTTGGCAGCAGCCGTGTGGGTGCCACATACTCCATGGTAGAGGCTGCGATGGGGCAGGCAGAGGAGGGCTGTGGTGGGGAGGAAGGCTGCTTCCCTGCAGCGCTCTGGGACCGACGTGGCCCTGGCTGAGGGCCCCCAGTGCCATGTGCTTTTGGAGGGCAGGCTGGGGCAGGCAGGGAGGCCGTGAGCAAGCCCCAAAGCCAGGAGAAGACCCAGGAGTTGTGCAGGAAGCTGCCCTACGGCGAGATTTGGGAGTCAAAGGAGATTTTCCTATGAATGTAGGGAGGCTTCAGGATACAGCTTGTTGAAGCCGCTGAAGTTTGTCAGAGGTGGACTGAAAGAGAAGGTCTCCTTTGTTAGAAGGCAGCCTCTGACGAGGTGTAGGGAGGATGGTTTGGGAGCCATTCTATTTTCTTCTCTTGCCTCCGTCTCGGTGGCATCAGCTGCTCTGAACACCCGCCCAGGCGCTCGGGGAGTGGTGTCTGGGAGACTGGCTAGTACATTTGACAGCCTTTTTATTTTCTTTATTTTCATTTAAACATTTACATCACATCTCATTACCTTCTCTTGGCTGTAATTAGAAATCCTGTGGAATTAGGAACCATTAAATTCATTGAGATTTCAGCCTTGGGAATTTGCCCAGAGGCACACAGCTTACAGCCCTTCACAAGGCTTGTCTTTGCTGGAGTCGCCTCCCCCTCCCCTGCTTCATCCAAGCCTTTATAAGAAGGAACCATCTTTTCAATTTCGTTAATTAATTGCTCTTGCCAACCAACAGATATTTTGTAGCCTTTGAAGCCCAGGAGTAGCCAGGTATGTAACTTCTGCAGCCTTACACTGACTACCTATGCAATTTGAGCAAGGGCTTCTGAAGATCAGGAGAAAGACAAGCTATTAAAGCCAAATAAGGAGTTAAAATAACTCAGAAATATTTTTTTCCCCTATATTTGATTGCATGAATATTCCCATCCCTTTGCCACATTTATTCAGTTCTGGGACACAGCACTCAGTAGCCTGAGAGAGAAATTATCATTCAGGATCTCTTTTATTATATATTTATTTATAGCTTGTGTCTGAGATACATCCACCTTAAAAGGCAATGGTAAGAAAAGCCTTTAGCAAAGCTAACCACGGGCAATGCTTGTTCTTAATGCTAAGGATAGCAGTTAGTAGGACAGAATTGGTGGGTCTGGGCACTTACTCTTCCCTCCTGTTGTCTACATTATTAAAAATGATCTCACTGAAATAAATATCATCAATCAGTGCCAGCTGCAGTTTAGCTAGAGTGTAGACAAGGACAAACTGTGTGCTTTTGCTGCCTGCAGACAGCAACTGTTTGGACTAGTTTAACTGCAAAGCGGTAAAACGCTGGAAGCAAACCAATCCTTTTTCCAGGAAGAAAGTGTGTTCTGCTATCAGATATGACAGGGAAAGCAGCCCTCGCTCCTGCCAAGGTTGCATGGGTACAGAGCAGAAATGAGTTAGAAGAGGGACTGTCCACCCTGTGACAAGCCACTACGAGGAGCCAACTATGTCCTCCATTCATGGAGGCAGGGAGCTCACTCCATTTCTACTCCCCTGTTACTCCAGGCCACAACGTCACTCTTGATGTGCTGCATCATAACGGAGAGCAGGTCGGGGGAAAGAGAGAGGTGTGTTGGGAGAATGTTTGCAGCCACATCAGTCACAACCAAAATATTGATGGAAAGAAAGAAGAGGGTGTTTTTGTTGCGGCTTTTAAGAAACTAGATGTGTAGGATGAGGCATTTATAAAATTAGGAATAGTGGGAGATGAGAAGGGCTCATATTTAAGTGTGGGCAGAAGAACTGGAGAACACTTGAGGAGAGAGAAGGTAGTCTTAAAAAAATGAACGAACTAACCCTGAACCTCTCTCTTGTGCTTAGGACTTTGTCACTCGTTGCTCTGACTGTCACTATCCAAAGTGGTTATTTTGGCGTGAATTCGCATGTGCTTATCTGCCTCACCTAAGCGTCTGGTTTGAGGTTAATAGATTAAGGAAAATCGGCCTGAATTCTGGAATTTTTAGTCTTAACAGCTGCATTTTAGTTGTTGCTACTTTTTCACTATTACCGTATAATAGATGCAGAGAACATGAGCATAATTAAGGTCAAAAAGATGTGGTCAAACATGGTGGTCACAGAAGGCGGGTGAGTTTTGGGGAGAGAGAACAGTCAGCAGGGACACGT
>NW_010237702.1:312354-322751 GCF_000690775.1 Eurypyga helias
CCTCCGCGGGGCCAGCGGCTCAGCAGCACCAACAGGTTCCCTGACATCCTCTCGCATCTGAAACCTGAATTTGGTGTGCGTGCAAAAGCAAGAAGTAGGACTGACAGTGACCTCTTAGAAATTACAGCAATTAAAGGGGAAAAAATGTGAGTTGGGATACTTGAGGCTCAGACCTTATCAAACTCATTAACTTACAAAGAGGGCCTTACGGATTGCTGTGATTAACGTGCACGTTCCTCAGTTGGCAGGCCTTCTTTTGGCTATCTGGATGTCCTCAGCCCCAGGACTGGGAGGGCAAATGCAATCTGATGTCCTTACAGCTCCTAGAAGCCAAAGAGGAGTCATTCCGCAGTCCTCGGTGCGGGAGGAGGATTTTCAGCATGTCGTTTGCACAGTTGCAGTACGGGAGAGCCAGGGAAAGGCACAGGCACTTCCCACCTCAGACAAATTTCAATTAAAATTCCTCTTCGAAGAGTCGACACCGTATCTCAGGAGAGGTTAACAATGTGGCATAGAAATGTGAGAGCGTACTTGAACGGATCCCATATAGAAATTTAAAGCTCAGCGGACAGACGCCTCTTTGGTGCCCAGGAAAGAGATGAGCTAGGTTATGCAATTGCTGGAGCTGGCATGAAACCAGCTGCATGCCAATTACCAGCCCGTATGCAAATCCTTGTACCGAAATGCAGGATGCAGCTGGATGTGGGTCTGGGCACCCTTCCAGGATTATTCCAAGCCACATTATGACAGTTTTGAAAGGGAAGGGCTCTATGGAGCCAGTAATTTTTTACAGCTTTTCAGAAAATGGAGGAAATTACCACTACATCCAGATCTTAGCTTTTTTTTTCAAAGGGAGAAGGAATTTCTGCATGTCGATGCCAATCAGGATGTACTTGAGGCACTTCCGCTCCAAGACAGAAGGCCATCAGTCTGTTGGCCAAGTGTGCAGCCTGAGTGCCAGATGTGCTTGGGATGGAAAGCAGGCTCCTTGAATTTGGCAGGGGTTGTATGAAAAGAATTAAAAAATATACCACCAGGAGTTGAAGCTCCTGGGGATGCTGCAGGGAAACCCTGCTGCCTTCAGATGCCCCAGGACCAGCCAAGGTTTCTGTTCCCACTGCTGCTTGACTTCCACGTGAAAAGCTCTCTCGGAGAGGGTGAAGCAGCAATGGCAGACACACTGTCATGCAACATTTACTTGCAAGATGCCTCTTATAAAGAGCTGATGCCAGGAGAACAGGGACGTGGTAGTCTCACAGTTACATATCTTAGCAGATGGAAAAGATAAATTGAGAGCTGCCACCAGCAGACATGAAACATTACAGGTTTGATCAAAATATTATATAGCAAATGTCCTGACACGGAGAGGCATTTAAAATGCTTGTGTCTGTCTTGGCAGACAGAATTGAATCAGTCGAAGCATGTAGCCTCATCCTGGGTGGAGAAATGATACAAACACCCTATAAGGAGAGAGCTTTTTACAAAGTTTAGGGGGAAAAAATAAAAATAAGTATTCTCAGTGCCATTTCTCACACTTACCCACACAGATGATATGCAGTGAAAGGTAGTCTCCAGTGGAGAGGTGGTTTCCTTACGGGTGGCTCAGTGGACCTTATCCCTCTTAGGTGGCTCTGACAGGACAAGGGTTTAAATTCAAAGAGAGTAGATTTAGGTTAGATATCAGGAAGAAATTCTTCCCGAAGAGGGTGGTGAGGCACTGGGACAGGTTGCTCAGAGAAGCTGGCGATGCCCCATCCCTGGAAGTGTCCAAGGCCAGGCTGGATGAGGCTTGGAGCAACCTGGTCTAGTGGAAGGTGTCCCTGCCCATGGCAGGGGGGTTGGAACTGGATGGTCTTTAAGGTCCCTTCGAACCCAAACCATTCCCTGATTCTATGATTCTGCTTTTACTGGCCTGGATTAAGACTCTCCACTGCCGCCCCGTGTTGGCTTCCTGCCCCTGAGATCAGAGAAGGAAGGAGGTGGGATGACTTCCCGTTGGAGCAGCGGGACAGGAAGGTTTAGTGTCGTACACCTTTTTGCAGCAGCAAAACAGCTGGTCATCGGCAGAAGAGGACAGTTGAGGGGTCAGTCTGCAATCTTACCCCCAGGAAGCCTTGACTGGTGGTTCCCTCTAGAGTTTGTGGGTGAACCTGAAGCTGCTGGAAATATCCTGCAGGCACAAGGAAACTGCTGGAAGCCACTCGTGTTCAGTGTTGTGGGGCTGGCAAATAAACCTACTGCCCCTCAAGAGCAGAAACCGTTCATCTGGAGAAACGCTTCAATCACAGCACAAGCTCTAGAGAAGATATGGGGAAAAAGGAGTGTGAAACCGTCATTGTGGGCCCAGAAGGGTGGCTTGGTTGTGCATTTTTGGTGCACCTTTGCAGGGGCTGATCGGTGACAGATGAAGGAACCTTTCACACCTTCTGCTGGCTTTCTGCCTAACAGTAAGAACAGGGCAGAAAAGAGATGATTTATTTAGGATTCAGCAGGTTTTAGCAACTTTTGAATAATCAGATGCCCACAGCTGCGCTTCCTTGCTGAAATCCATACTCAGAGGTATGGTTTTTGAAACAACTGAAAGGTAAGCACTGCCAAATAGTGTTGTGTTATCAGAGGACTCACGGAGGAGGCACATAGCAGTGCACTGCAGAAATAGCTCGCCCTTTGCCGAACACGCAGTCGCTGCTAACCGGGACGCAGATATCCCCATCAGGTAGTGCTCTGCTACCTGAATGTTAAGTTGAGGCTCCTGTGCATGAAATGACTGCTTATTTCTGACTGTTGGCATATTGCTGTTCTCACTGAGCTCAAGAGTGTGCCTTCTGGGGTGAGCTAGCAATGTGTCATGCTCTCCGTAGACAGTAATTGGAAACTCATCAGTGATTCATTACAGTGACTTAAATGAATACAATTTTCTTTTTGCTAACCGAAATCAAAAGATCAAAGGGCAACAGTTCTTTCGTACTGCAAGCTGTAACGTTTCCTTGTCCAGATGTCCCCTCTGCATGAAATGGGGGACAGCGGCGGTGACACAGGTTCAGTATTTCAAATACTGTTGCATTTCTTTATACCTGCACGTGACATGCTTTTAGACATATGTTATCTTCCAGATGGGTGGTTTGCATCACCAAATGCTTATCAGTAGATAAAAGTTTAAAATGAAGTATACTTTTATAAAAATGGAGAGAATGGATTGCGTAGGGAGTGTTGTAAGTACTGTGGGAGTAGATGATTAATAATCGTAGAAGGAAAAAATAATTTAGGTTGGAAGGGATATCTGGAGGTCATCTGGTCCAGTCAGAGAAGGGCTAACTGCAGACAAGGATCAGGTTGTTTACGAAAATCTCTAGAGATGGAGATAGCACCGCTTCTCTGGTCAGTTGGTTCCTGTGCTTAACCACTTGTGCTGTGGAGAATATTTTTCTGACACCTGATCAGTGTTTCCCACGTTGTAACTTGTGGCCATCGCCCCTCGTCCTTAGGTTGTGCATTTCTGAGAGGAGTCTGACCCTGTGCTCCCCCATCGCCCTCCTTTAGGTAGTGGCAGACTGCATTTAGGTGTCCTCCTTCCCTAGTCATCTCCTCTTCAGGGTAGACAAGCCCAGGTCCCCTCACCTCTCCTCATGTGACAAGCCCTCCAACCCCTCACCACCATAGTGGTCATTCCCTGGATTCTGTTGTATTTTGGCAACAAGTGTGTTCCACAGGGGTGCCCAAAATGGGCCCAGGGCTTCAGGTGCACCTTCACAAGTGCCCAGCAGGATGCCATCACCTCCCTCACCAGCTGGCTCTGCTTCAGCATCCCACTGTGTGGTTGCCCTTCATCACTACATGGGTGCGCTGCTGCCTCACCTCCC
Source organism: Eurypyga helias (assembly GCF_000690775.1). NCBI lineage: Eukaryota > Metazoa > Chordata > Aves > Eurypygiformes > Eurypygidae > Eurypyga > Eurypyga helias. The sequence goes on from NW_010237702.1 coordinate 316,215, forward strand.
CCTTACCGCCCGCAAGGACCGCCAGGCCCTTTTCTGCCTCAAAACCCCCACGAAGCCACATGGGTTGTTGCAATGTTATGCTTTATGTCTGTTAATCTACCTGTCCTCCTCCAAAATTATATTTAAAAACCACTACATCAAGCACTCGGGTGCTAACATCAGGATCAAAATTTCCCTGGCCAAAAAGTGAGGCAATTAGCATCTCCTCCTGAAAATTAATATCCCCATAACAGAGTCAACGCATTAGATGAAAGCTCCTCACCTGCAAAGTCACAGGGTCAAACAGCTTTCAAAAGCTAGCGGTGGGGAAAAAAACAAACAAATGACGCGGGTAAGGTTGTAAACAGCTACTGCTGCTCCTGCAGTTAATGTCTGCAAAGGAAATGCCTGAGCTAAGGCTGGTCATACAGCTTTATGTCTGCTCTGTTGTTAATTAACATCAAGGGTACTGTGATACTGATGGCAGGTGCGTGGTTAACAAAAGGTAGTGTTGGCTGGAATCAGTACATCCTTTTACTCTCCGTTGTCAAAGCAGAGTAATTATTACAGGAGCAGGAAGCCTCCTCCAGAATGGGAGGGGAAGGAGATGATTTAAATGTAAACCTGGGCCTAAGCACTTTGGGAATCACAATCCAAGTAGGCAGAAACAGCTGTGATCACTGTGAGATGGGTTAAATTGAGCAGCCACTAGGACAGGGGAATCAAGCTGGAGTGAGACCATTTTCTACAGCACAAGCCAAGTGTGTTCAGTGAGCCAGATTCTACCTAAGAACAGAACCGTTTCTTGGGAGAAGCAGCACGTTGCAAATTGAGTTTATACCTGACTGTTTTCTTCCCTTCTGGATGGGTGAGCGTTTTCTTCTGTCACTTGTTTGGTTCAGCTATTTCTGATCTCTTCCGTAGTGTTTTTGATGTCTCTCTCCATGCATAGGACCCTTTGGGACCATGAGGCTGATTTATGTGCCCGATGGTCTCAGTGACTGCTCAGGGTGCAAGGTAAAACGGGGTCCCTTGGCCAGACACAGACTTGCAAACCAGCTTGCCCTTACCTGAGAACAGGGTAATCATGGAGCGGGTGTTGGAATTCTGGCGTGGTTGCCACAAAGGGCTGGGATAATTTGCGGTGTTTTCCTTTTTACCAGTTAATTGCTGTGGTGTCTTAATTTTAATGAGGCTGTGAGAAGGAAGAATTCGGGGCATGCAGGGACAGAGGAATAATCCAAGCAGATACAAATGTCATCTCTGAGTTGGTTTAACACAGCTGAACCCATTCATGAAGTAGATACTCCCTTTGGGGAGTTCCCTAACGAAAGAGTTGAGAAGAGCCTGTTGTCCTTTAATGAAGTAGCTAAGTGACTCGCAAGGACCCCGTGAGCCCATCTTCAGGCACGTTTGTGGTGAAATGGTAAAAAGGTACCCCATCAAACTCAGTGAAAGGTAATCAGACGACTCCATTTTCATTTAAGCAGCAAAATAGGTAGGTAGATTTGGAAGATTGATGCTCGGGCGTTACAGTCCAGACTTCTTGCTTATTGAGCAGTTGGAGCTACAGACCCACAGGCTGCACGTAACACTGAGTGCTTTTGATAGAAATAAAGAATATCTTGCTGTTACCATCAAGCCTTGAAACTGACTTCCAGTTAATGACCCAAATAATCTTTACTTGAAATTGTATAATTGAGATCGAAGGCTGTCTGGGGCTTCTAGCTGGTACACAGATTCCACATCCATGAGCTTTTGAGTATGGTCATTGAGCTGAAATGGAGAAGGTTAAAACTCTCATTTTCATTACCAAGCTCCCCCCCATCTCCCAATACAAATGTGACATTTCAATTTTACACAGTCCAACTCTTCTTAAATCATCTGTATAAAAACTTCAGATCTTGATTGATGGTGGATGAGCTATTGTCTCCTAAAGCACCCAGTTCTCATTACCCTTTAAGACATATCTTATTAATGATGGACCTGAAGTGCTTTCCCACTGGGTCATCAGCAATCAGCTGTGCTAAGAGATCAAAAAGCTTGGTTTGGCATGAAATTTCCAGGCCACAGCCATTTTTGAATAATGCATTCAGCATCTTGGGTGAAATATGACAGAGTTTTGAGAGTGATAGAGTGTCTGACAAGAGATCCCCATCACCTGGGTGAGGATGGTGAAGACGTAGCTCTGTCAGCATGACCTTGGAAATTAAGGTATCATCAACATCAACCTCTGCATGATGTGGTGTAAGAGACAGCTGTTTCCTGAGCAGATGTCAGCTTGGAAAGTGTAAGGTATCTTCTGGTTTACTTTTGAGGTGGTTGCAGTGGATGTGCCCAACAGTTTTTCCTGATTAACTCCTTCCCCTTTCCCTGCCTACTTTAGACCTAATTCTTTTCTCTCTCACCATGCCTTCTTCCAGTTCAACCTGATGGCTGGCTTTACAGCACCAAAGAGCTTTTGATTTCCAACCTTGAGTAGCAATAACAACTTTTTAACCAATCTTCTAACAGTTTTAGGACCAGATTCTATTGGTAAATAGGTGCCTCCAGCCCCCACTGCGTATCAGCACACACGAGTTACCTGCACTTCAGGATACGCTGCAGAATGTGAACATGTTTTGCCCATTTAATCCACATCAGAAGTTAGGTAACAGACCGTGAGGGGTTACGTTGTACACAGGGAGAAGTCAGCTGAAGAAAATGGCTTTTAACAGATGGATGAGGAAGGGCATTTCCATCTCTGGTCTAAACAGCTAACACACCTGTAGAGCTAGTGTCCCTTTGCCGGAGTTACAGTGATCGTAAGCTTCTGGTGCCTCCTAATGCATTTTCACCCACTCCGGGAAAACAGAATACATGTTATGAATTTAACCCCATGGTGAACTTTGCAGGCTCAGTACAAACTGCGTGTGATGTACCTGCCTGTGTGCCAGGGCACTTTATGGAAAGTGTGAGATACTTGTGGTTTCTAGTTGCCAGAGCGCTGTGTGTTTCCACTTCTCCTCGTAGGATTGTGTAGGCTACCAGAGGTCTGTGGTAATGGTTCTGCTTCATCACTGGGCTAATGGAAGCAAGAAAATAGCAGATATAATGGATAATATATTTCTGATTCAACTTCCCGAATAAATAACCATTTAATAGAATTTTAATAATATGCAGATATAAGTTCCCCACAATCATTTGGCAGCAATAAGCAAAATAATGACAGGAGTCAGTGGCGAGTGCACTCGCTGATTTATTTTCATCTAACTTTGGTTACAGAATTAAACTGCTTTTAAGGCAGTAAAGTAGCTCCAGGAAGGAAGATGGTACGATTTTGCATTTACTTCAGAACCAAGTGGCAAAAGAGCTTCTCCCTTGCTCCGAACACCGGCTGCAGCCCTGGTGCCAACATGGGAAGTCGTGATACTCTTAAGTGTGGCCATCAGTACCTTACAGAAAAGGGTCCAAAATCACCCAACACCTCTAGGAACTCTTTTCTCAATGAAAACCAGTGGGACTTGTGCTTCAAACCCCCCTTTTGTCCCTGAGCAGCATGGGAGTCCAAGGGCAACGTTTGCTGCCGGCACGGTATGGTAGGGATTTCAGGCAGCAGTTGGTAGAGACGAGTGCTCTGCCTCCTGTCCCAGGCAAGCAGTGATGTCCGTAGAGTAACAATTTTCTAGTGTCACCAAAAAATCATGTTAGAAGGCAGAAATTCCCTCAAATGGTATTTAAAACATGTTTCACTGCGAGCAGTCATTTTTAGTGCTCCTTTGGCAGGAAGTAGCTTCTTTCTTTGCAGTAGAAATCACAAAATTTATTAGAGGCCTTGGCATTCTCCTTCCTGCTCCAGCCTCGTAAAGTTCAGCAGATGCACACAGGAGGAGGAAGCTGGGTTTGTCTGTCTTCTGTTGCTAGCTAGTCTGCGTAGGCAGGGATGCCTGCCTGTCTCCTCCTGTTTATTGTTTAACTTTATCTCTCGCTTTCAGTGCTGTAAATTAAAATGAGATGATGACTTTATGATGATGGGTTCATTATACAGTAGCTCTATTGTATATTGATTACATTTGTGCTTCATTTGCCTAACATGTAACAGGGTTTATTAGGTCTTTCCAGGCATTGTTCTTGCTAAGAGAGGGCAGAGAAGTGCAAAATGCATTTGAGTTAAAGTCAGCAAAGCCATTGCATCTGGGCTGATTTACACATGCCGAGGCATAAAGAAAAGTAGGATAGCAGATTGGAATGGAAAGGTAGAAAGGGAATGAATCTGGACCGCGAAGAGCAGGAAGAGTCAAGCAGAAGTGCTTTAAAGATTGTACTAAATTTTGAACTCAGGCATATTTAATATCTGTAAGACCCCATATGTGATACTACTACTCAGGTTTATCAGCACTTCACTGCATGAATAGACCTGTAAACCTTAATCCTGTCGCCTGGGAAAAACGGTACAGTGCAGGGCAGCTATACTGCATCACGTTTCCTGGGAAGGGCAGTAGGACCAGCACTCGTTACTCAGCGATGAGGGAAGTTAGAGCATTTTCCATGTTTGCTGGTAGTAAACCACAGGGCAAGCTTTCAGCGTTCCTTGCAGTACAGTGGGGACGCTATCTGGTTACCTTTATGCTGAAAAAGACTCTTTCTCCACAAATTGAAACTGTTAGAATTACTTTCAGAGTGAGATGCTGCCTGCTATAGAAGAATGCATCGAAGTTGCTAGTAGAAAAGAAAATTTGATAGGTATTGTCATGAGTGAATGCTTTAAAACCCAGAAATTATGCCAGTGGCAGGTGTTCAGATGTACCAAGTGATAGTGACACGATTTGGAATTGTGTGCAAGTGTTTAACAAGCTCTGAATGTAGATTTTACAGTTTTTCATGGCTTGTTAGATGTTATTTTTAATAAAAAACTGGGCCATAATGGATTAAGTAATCCTGTGTAGCAGGGACAACACAGAGAAATCAACACTAGCCATGTTTGCAACTTTAAGTCCCACTTTTTCCCCAGAGCAGAATTGCTAACAGATGCTGTATGCTTTTTTCAGGGATCATAAGAATATCATACAGACAGATCATTGCTGTATCTCTAATCTGGACTCTTTTCTGTAGAAGATTATTAATATTGTTTTCATTTCTAAGCCCCTTTTCAATAAAAAGCCAAGCTTTTAAACCAGAGACTTCTAAGAAATAGTAATACTCTGAACTGATTAATATGGTGGTATTTACAGATGATCCTTTATTTAATATGTTCTTTTCTTGGGGACTATCTCCTCTGCATCTAATTTTTTAGATTACATTAAATTTTTTAAATTACAGGCCTGAAATTTTTAAAAAAATATGCAGTAATTCTTTCCTTGTTGTTTGTCAACATTAGCACTCCCACTACAGCACTGAAAGGTTCTCTTGGGAGATGAATGACCAGATGACCTTACCCGTCGCTACCTCAGCCAAGACTGAATGTCTCTGTGAGAAGTGTGACGCTCCTGGCGGCATAGCAGCCCTTAGCGTGAGTCTGAGGTGCCGCTAGTAACCAACCTTCCGCGCTGCTGCAGCTGGAGTCTCTGACACTAAGCGGTGCAGGAGGTTTTGCTGCTCCTCTTAGCTTTAATGAAAGTTACATGGACTGTCCTCTGCTTCGGAAATACAACCACCAAGTTAATTAGAGAAATTGTTAATTCAAACAAGAGTTTGGTGGGTAGAAAAACCCAAGTTATTGCTCCAGAGGAAACCCTGGTGCTACAGCTAACAACTGCGAGATCATTTTAGTGTCGAGATTTGAAAGATCAAGTGTTTAGAGACAGGGCAACTTGCCATTTTTGGAAGCAGCTGATAAAAACATGCACATAAAAAAAACCCAAAACCAAACCAACCAACCAAACCCAAACCCTTTCATGTGCTCAAAAATCATCTCCCTTCAACACAAAGCTTCCAGCAAGGCATGTCAGTGGTAGTTTTGGATCATAGTATTTGAGATTTGGATCTTAGATATTGGATATGTGAGTGTTATGGACCATGGTATTACAGCAGCACAGTCTGATCAAAAAAGCATGCTTTTCCAGACACGGTGACGCCTGGGCCTGGCTCGTGCACTGCGGGCTCAGAGAACCCTACCGCAGCAGAGCACCTTAGTCCCTTGCATGTCCCCATGTGCCGTAAGATGAACTGTCGGGGAAGACACCCGGCCTGGCTGAACAGGGAGCTTTTACTGGGACTCAGGGGAAAAAAGGAGAGTTTCCTACTCCTGGAAAAGGGGCAGGCGACTCAAGAAGAGTACAGGGATCTTGTAAGGTCATGCAGGGAGAAAATCAAAAAGGCCAAAGCCAGGCAGAAAAGGACCTGGGGGTGTTGGTTGATGGCCAGCTGAATATGAGCCAACAGTGTGCCTAGGTGTCCAAGAAGGCCAACAGCATCCTGGCCTGTACCAGGAACAGTGAGGTCAGCAGGAGTAGGGAGGTGACTGTGCCCCTGTACTGGGCACTGGTGAGGCCGCACCTTGAGTATTGTGCTCAGTTTTGGGCCCCTCACTCCAAGAAGGACATAGAGATGCTGGAGTGTGTCCAGAGGAGGGGGACAAAG
>NW_010237702.1:323018-349005 GCF_000690775.1 Eurypyga helias
GTAGTCACCATCCCTAGAGGTGTTCACGGAACGTGTAGACGTGGCGCTTGAGGACATGGTCTAGTGGGTGTGGTACTGTTGGGTTGATGGTTGGACTGGATGATCTTAGAGGACTTTTCCAACCTTAGTGATTCTGTGATTGCTTGTGGTTTTGAAGTCAGTTAAGCCTTGAAGGTTATTTTACAAATACCAGTGCTGTTCCATACTTGATTACACTGGAACAACAGATAAATCCAGTAACTCATCATCTAGCAACTGTGTGGCTGTCTTCATCAAGATTCCTTTGCATATAAATAAATGATTCCTATTTTCAAATACTGTAAGCTACTTCCCCTCTGATTTTCAAACTATTAAGTCAGATTACAGTGAGAATTTTTTGTGCTTGGATTTCATGTCCTCTCTCTCCAGTACACCAAGCAGCACTAGGTTTCATCAGCTGTATGTCTGAAGTCTTACAAGTATGTTCTCTTGTTCTTTTTATGCAGAAATACTGAATGGAGGGGTGTATGTTGGCCAGAACAAATTTCTTTGCTTCGCAGACACCATTCATTGGCAGGATATCGTGCGTAACCCCTGGGCCTCCAACTTCACTTTGGTTCCAACAAATGGCAGCTCAGGATGTAAGTACCAGTTTTATTCTTACCCTTGTCATCTGCTCAGCGTGAAAACAGTATAAATATGACCACAAGTTTTCCCTAATCCTCTGTTACGGAGAATTGTATTTGTAAATTTTCCCTGCGTTGTTCACGGCATTCTTCAAAGTTTGTATACTGCTTGTAGGAACACTTAGTCTAATCTTAAAAACACTTTGTCTGTAGGCAGTATTTGTGAACGTAGTAGGTTTTCTGAATTTTCTCTCATCTGTTTTCTCTTTTCTGCATATTCTTTCTATTCATTGCTAAAGCCACTGGGCTGCCTTGGAAGCACAGACGTTATTGTTTGCTTTGCATTTGTTCCTGCTGCTCAGTCTGGTCCTCGAGTCACAATGGTCTGTGTATGGCATCATAATTAGCTGCTGGAGTAATTAAGGTACAGTCACAGATATTCTCACTTTAGATGAGGAATGAACCTCAAAGAAATAGTTATCCTGTTCTCTTGAGTGTATCTGTGAAGAAAGAGCGAGAGCTTGCAGATGATAGGGTGGTCTTGACAATATAGCCAGTGCTTATCTGTTTTTATTATGTTCTCTCTGTTTTAATGTGGTTTCAAACCAGGAGTGTCTATGTACTGATTAATTGTCTGATCCATTTCTCTATTCCCTTCCTAGCATTACACACATTCCATAGTATTTTGGTGATTCTTGCAACGATAATGAATTCTAGTGAATGATGGTGACAGGGATGCAAAGTGTTTAGGCGAAATATTCCATAATATAGTAAAGCACATTAATCAGTACCCTCAGGATGTATCACCATAGAAATTCCTGGGTAGGCTGGGAAGAAGTTTTTATCTGATGTCAGGACTGACACCAGAGCAGACATACTGTTCTGAGCATTCTGGGTATGGGGACATTCTGGATGCCTTACCATATCCTCAGGTGTCTCTCAAAGCTGTCTCAAGGACTGATTGCCTCTTTAGCTTCCACTTCAGCCAAGAAACAACTCCAATTCTTCAGCTGTATGTTAGGAATTCAGAAATAAAATTAGACTCTGGGTGAAGACCATTTGATCAGAACCCATAATTTCTAAGCAGCAACTTGTTTTTAACCAAGTGCTTTGTGGTATAATAGACTTTATATAAGGCTGACTTGCTTTTATATATGTCACCTGCTACCCTCAAAACCAGAGCACAGCTACTTCAGATAGGGCTCCTCGATCTTGCAGCTTCAGAGCTGAGGCTCATCTCTCCTGCCTTCTGGCTTGGAAACCTGACTTAGTTGTTATGCAGCCAGCTATCCGATTTGCATATTAAAAAACCCTTATCACTGGTGATGATCACTTCTAAGCAGACCTGATAAAACCTTTGAAAGTTAGGGAATGCCTGTACCTTTTTATGAGTCATTACTTCAACAAGAAAAAGACTTGGTTGTTGCTCTGGTTTGTTTTGTTAGCGGATTTTCTTTTAACCTTTGCCAGTTCTTCTTCAAGAAAAATGCTTCAGTAACACCATGGTAGTAAGCTCTTTTAAAAAAGCAACCAACATCAATACTGTCTTTTTGAGCCAACACAAGTTTCACTGGTGAGTTCAGAGGAATCGGAACAAGATCAGTGCTGAGTATTTTTGGAATCAGACCCTGAAAGCAATAAAGGCAAATATTAGCTTCCACAGCAAGGTGAAAGAATGTGTATACTGAAGTCCAGTTTCCTTAACATATTTTTTCAATCCTTTTGAGTTGCTTTGAAACATAGGGAAGGAACAATTTGTGCTTTGTCATTTGTGCTTCATAAACCTGATAAACAGCGTTATTTCAATGGTGACTGAGAGCTGAGTACCACGGCACCTTCATTAAGATAGCCACCCAAATTTTATTTTATTTTTCCTTATTTGGGATAGAGCAGAGCACGGTTGGATCATATTTAATTTAATAAACATAAGTCTCCTTCTCCAAGAAACCAGATTCCATCTCAGTACTATTCTTGACCCCTGCGAAATTTGATTAAATTAGCTAATCCATACCATTTCTGTCTTCACAACTTACATAGGTGAAAATCTAAACCCCGTTGTGCAGACAGCCAACAAATGGCTAAAATGCTTTAACAAAGGTGTTATGGCTTTGGGAAACCAAGAATTCAGGTACAGAAATCACCATTTAAAATCACCTGAAATTAAATAGCTGTCCATGCGTGTGTGCATTACACACATGCACACACATAGGTGTACACATATATATATATATAAAAAACGCTTTCAAATGAAATCACTCAAATGTGGAACCTTATTACTACCTGTCAAGAGGGAGGAGAAAGGGAATGCGCTACACTGGTAGTTTACGAAAGAATTAAGGCAAGTTATTTGTACTGGTGCAGAAAGGACTTGGAGGAATGAACATTGAATTATAACCCTAGAATGGAAATCAGCATAGAGTATCATTAAATAAGGTATATGCTTTTCAGATTTGGCTCACATGTCACTTTTCATAATCTGCCTGGCAGCGTGGGTGCTTGCTGCGCCCAGCCTTGCTATTTTTCCACTGCTGCAAAGGATGCTCGGTGCATTACAAAGCCTTTGGTACTTCTCTGCATAGACTGTGACTCACGCTTTTTGGGACCCAGCATGTATATGTATTCACTGTTTATTTTACATGACTGTATTCAGTTGCCCGAAGTCTCAGGTGCTTCCTGTCAGATGCAAGTCTTGACCAAGTCCATTAGAACTGAGTTGCTTGGCATTAATAAGAATATCCCAAGTGCAAGAGATGTCAGGGAAAGCCCTGTGGGACTTTCCATGTTAGAATATCGTGAAAAGAATGAGTTGGTTTTACCGCTTATCTGAAAACCTTTACAGGAGAGGGAGAAGGTGTGTCAAAGAGGCTGCATCAACCTGGGAATGTGCACCAACCATGCCTTCTGTGTCAAGCTCAACAAAGTCCATACTAGCAGTAATTTAGGGAAGTCTGTGTACATGTGGGATCATCTAAGACCTGGGTAGATGCATCAACCTATGTGGAATGTTTAGGCTTGACTGGAGGGTCGCTTATGCCCCAGGAATTGTTAGGGCTGTCTCACGGTGACCACCTCAGCAGTGCTCCCTGACAGAGAATATTTTGGGGACAAAAGGCTGCAAACTGCCATGGGTTTCAGAATCAGATACTCCATCATTCCAGAGATCCTAAAGACCAACCCACTGTTTGGGGTTTCGGCATCACTAGCGTTATTTCCAACTGTCAGTAGCAAGAATAAAATCTCCCCCAAGGTGCCTACATGTACAGGGCCCACCATACAACGCTTCCCGTGCTTCTGCTGATGCCAGCGTGGACTCCAGCAGGTTGATACAAACCCGCTGTCGTACCGGGAGCAGCGGCGTGCGTGGGTGCTCAGGGTTCAGCCACGCTCCTTGTTCATCTTCCCTGGTGAGGGAGCAGACACTGCAAGCTGCCGGTGCTGCTCTCTTCCCCAGCCAGGCACAAGAGCTGATAATGGTCCCACTCAGGGATAATTTCACTCGCAACGCTCCCCGCTGCTCCAAGGCAATCAGCAGAGGAGAAAGGCAACAGGGTGGAGTGAAATAAAGACACTTTGAAATAAAATCAGTCCCCTGCTTCTGTGCTTGTTTCATACCTTGGATCTGCCAGCTCTGGCAATCCCCTTCATTTACATCAGTGCTAGACAGAGACAGAAGAGAATACGGCCAGTGAACTCTGGGAATAAAGCTTTTCTGATTCCCTTCTTCACAGGCTTTCACTGTCACATCACTGTTAAGAAGCCAGTTGAAAAGGCCGCAGCATCTTAACCGCTGTGTTAGAGATACTGCACACATACGAATCCTAAGTGCTGCTCCTCTTTTTTCTCTTTTTCTTCATGTGTTCTACCCATTGCTTCGTGTTCTGATCAAATACATGCAGAAAAGCCCGTGTTAGAGGTCTTTGAGTTACAGGGTCTTACTGTTAAGTTGGATACAGCCAGTGGCTGCTGGCACAGAGCTCAGCGTGTACCGCTGAAATGTGATAAACAAATGCTGTGCAGGGGACCATGCATACTTCAACTCTCTGAGGACAGATACCTCTGTGCCTGGCCGTTTGACTCATGCTCTGAAATAATACCAGTATTTACTGTTTGCAGAGCCTGACGATACTGGTATCTTGTAGCTGAAGCTTTTAAAATCAATTCTAATTTGAAAACGGCCTTCTCTTCCATTTATCTGAAATCAAAGCTATCAAGCCTGGGATTTTTAAGCTGGGCACCTTGCAGTGGGATTCTCAAAAGTGCGTAAGTGTCTAAGGAACATTTTCCCTTTAGGTGTATGTTACTGGGTTTGTTTCTTTAATGCTGAAAATCTGTTTTCTCTCCTTCCAAAACCAAGCTATGAATTCAAGCATTAGCCAAGCACGCTAAAGCCACGCTTTGCGAGAGCGTATTCCCCTGTTGGATTTAGTCCCTTAACTGAACAACTAGAGCTCTGCCTTTCAGAGCTAGAAACCCCAGGTGCAGTTCCCAGCGATGGTGCAACAAATAAGGCAGGAAGTAAGGAGCAGACTTCTTGCCTAAAATGACTCGAGATTGGTGACAAAAGTGCAGTAAAAACTCAGCAGCTTTGATCGGTGTCTGCCTTGGTTTGGTAGCAGGAGTTGGGCTAGCTTCCATGGTGACAAGTGAGCTCTCTTGTGGGATATGACAAGGACCTGTAGTATTAAATCAGAGTTTTCAGTGAACTTGGAGATTGTGTTTCACAGAAATGCTGAAGGGTTTGACTTACGGGGCTGAGGTTGCTTGCATAGCTATAGCATGGGTTCAAATAAATCAATAATGTATTTAAAAATACTGAAACTATATGGCTGCATGTTCATGATCGAGCTGGAAACTGTTGGTCTAGTAAAGGTTAAAAAATTACTTTCCATTTTCAAGGTTAAAACATAAAAATGCTGCATTCTGAGAAATGATTCAAGAAGAACGTGGGACTGCATGTCGGCATGTGCCCAGGGTTGTGAAAACTGACCTCTGGGAAAATTAAGCCCATTTTAAAGTATTGTCCTGAACTAAAATTTCTGCTCAGACTTTACTCAGTGAGATCTGTGGAAAAAACTTTCCCTTGGCTTGATGTGGCTTTTCGCCTGGGCCCCTGTCAGCTGTGAAAAGAGCTGGAATTTATGGCAAGCCATTTTTTTCAAACAGACCAACTTGAGTTACTTGCTATTCATAACACAGTACTCCTCTGTCACTGCTTTGCATCTAATTGCACCTGGTAACGTAAAAGCACCCCGTTTCTGAGCTGTGCAGAAGTACTTCTACATTTTTATGTGATGCACAGGATGAAAAGGCTTGGGTTTTGCTCTGTACCTGTGATCCAATAAATCCCAGGATATATTCAAGAGAAACACTACATGAAAATCTCTTCCCTCATTTTTACCTATTGATTCATAGATTTTTCAGGGGCAGAAGAAGCCTTGAAACATCATTAGCTCTGATCTCCTGCATGCGGAGGCCTGAGTTCTTGCCTGGTGCTGGGTTCGGTAGCTGTCCTAGCGACAGCATATCTTCCAGCCCAGCTTTGAGTTTCGGAAGCAGCCCCAGCCCTGGGGCTGGAGATCCCGCAGCCACTGGGTGGGAAGGTGCGGGGCTTTGGTCCTCTCTACGCTCTGCTGGCACTGGGCTGAAGCTGTGCGGAGTGCAGCCGTCCCTCAGGACGCTGATTATTTCCCTAGTATTAAGGGAAGTAATACTTAGGTGCCTTTATTTCTGATCTGAACAGGGTTTTAAACTGCAGATGGTGTTGCCTCTTGTGCCTTCTCCAGCTAGCTCAGAGAGCTCACTCGCAGCCAGCATTTTCTCCCTGCAGAAATGGCATGTACCATGTAATCAGCTCACCTTTTGATCTTTTTTCGTAAGCTGAAAAGACAGAGGGTCTCATATCTCTCATGGTGAAGAACTTTCCAGCTCTAAAATAATTTCAGTTGCTCTTCAGTGTGAAATATCTCTATTTTCCAAGGTGCTTTAGAAGGCGGAAACCCAAAGCATACATAGTGTTCTATTACTGCTTTAACCAATATCCTCTAGAAGCAAAAATCTTACTCTTTGTGTTTCAGTTTCACATGAGGAACCCAGCATTCAGGTAGTTCTGGCATATGTGTCTTTTAGAGATACTCAGTTTTCCAGAAAACACAGCCTGCATGCTTTATCCCGAAACGTGCAATCTTAGCTTGGCTTTACCGACAACATTTGGAGCGACTCCATCTTACCTGGCTCGCTCTCCAATACCGCCTGCGCTTCACTGAAACGTGCTGGGGTGTCAGTCTTCCTGTCAGCTGCATGGTTTATTGCCTGGGCTTTTTTAATTACTTCCAAACCTTTGGCTGGAATATTTGAAAGCATCAGTCCTGCAACGATCCCTGGGGAACCACACCCCGATTGTATTATAAGTGTTCATTTACAGCTACTTTTGGAGAACCCCCAATTAGCGGGCTCTTAATGCATTTTTCATGTGTTTTATTAATATTGAAACATAGAGACAAATCTAATTAAATGTTTACCATTCAACCAGTGTGTTGCATTTTAATTAAATGGACTAGCCAGCTGCGCACTTGCTCAGGAAGTCAACTCCGTTCTCCTGCTGCAGACAGTCCAGGCTGTGATGGACCGTACCTGGGTGCAGGTGGTGTTGGGCCATTACAGCTCAGTTTGACATACTTATCCCTGTACATTATGTATTTGGTTCATGTGAGTCAGCGCTTGCTCCATATATTTTTTTTCCCCCCCTCCTTTCTTCATTTTCTTATTTAAACTCTCTTTGTGAGTTGTTTTTTTTAAGGTTAATCTGCTACGCCGTTGGCCCTGATAACTGCGAGCTTGCCAGGCCATGCTCTACTGAAGGTTTTCCACATGCTAGCCAAAGCAATAATACAGTTTCTAAAACGATACTTCTAGAAAATATTGCAGCAATGGGAACAATTGGGTAGAAACTTAGTTTAGTAGAAATGTCTCTTTATATCAGACTAGTTTAAGGCTAAAAGCTCCTTATGTTTTTTTAAATTGGTAAAAAATCAGCCATGTGGGTACATGTACATCCCTTTCAGCATACAGAGGATGTTCTTGGAGTGTGTTCCACAAAAAGCATAAGTTGATATTTGCGTGGAATTTTGTATCAGTTGTGAGCTTTTTCTCCTTTGGGTGTTCACACTCTGTGTTTGGAGCTGCTGACAGGGGTTGTGGGTGAATGTGTTTGGCCATTTGTTGCAGCTACAGAATGAGGTCTGACGGGTAGCCAGCCCATTGATTTAATGTTCAGTAGTGGCCCTGTAATTCTTCACAGAGCGCAGTAACTCATTTTTTGTACCAGCAGTCGCAATATTAGAAAAGGATCATTTTTACACACAGTGGCTTTTCTGGGAATTTATACTCGGGTCAAACCACTGGGTATTTAATTTTGATGTAATTATGTGATAGTTGTGAAGAATAAGGGTTCTTTGGATCCTTGCAATCTCTTCCAGAAGTCCCAGCCTTTCACCACTTCTCAGTTACGCTGTGGCTAAATTGTAGAAGATGTGCACACCAGCGTTTCCAACTGGACCATCCAAAACGGCCTCTTGTGCAAGACCAGTGCTGCCACCATGGGAAGCCATACTGGTGCAGTGGGGAGTCTTGGATCAGAGCGGGAGGCAGGATAGGGTCCTTTCCCATGGTAATAATGCCATCGGTTAGTAAAAAATCAGGAGAGCTAAACAAAGTGTAGGCTTAAGTACATGGAAAGCTTTCCTTTAGACGAGTGGATGCTCCTGTGACAGGAGACAATGACATGTAAATAACAAATAGGTGCACATCGTACTCCTCACATTTTGACCGGTTACTCCTGCAGGGTGTTTTGTGCTTTTTCAGAGCACAAGGATCTTGCTTGACAGAAGGCCAGAGTAACAGCAGTCTATTTATGTGTGCTGGCGCAAAGAAAAGAGGGAAGTGACTGATTCATGCTTAAAGCCAACATTCAGAATAGCTAGTATATCATTTCTGGTGTAGATCTAAATTGGAAACTACCTACGGAGAAAATGGCATTGCGGAAAGTTGCACTGAAGACATTTGTTATTGCAGAGTTTGTTAAATTATAACCTTTCATTTAGGTTATTATTGAAGCTCAATTAACATTTTAAATGTATGTTTGGAGGCCGGCAAAGGGGGCCTCCGCAGACAGGTGATCTCGGTACAGAATACTTTCCCTGCCGCCAGCGTCACCGTGGCAAAGGTGGGAGGAGAAAAAGCCCCAAATAAGTAAACCGTTTGGTGAAAGTGCGTGCTGTGCGGAACGCGCTTCAGGGGCTTGCAGCATCGCGTTTCAGCACGGTTACAGTTCCATGGATATCGCAGTTGGAAAGAACACGTCTATCAGAATTGAATAGCAAGTCCCACAGCCGCTTGTTTTTTGTTTCACGACACGTGGAGGTTGCTTTTCCTACCACTAAGGAATCTCTGGTCAGGACAGAATTTATTGATTTACCTGGAACTGAAAGACAAATACAGTAAGAGAAGAAATTGGTTTTAAAGAATAGTTTTTGCCAAGCAGGTGTGACTGGACACGGTGGAATACGTGAAACCCAGCGATGTAACGAACTGGTTTTGCACTAGCGTGGCAAGCTGAACTGCTTAGAGTCGCCTGTAATGTTTTTCCTCAACCCAGAACAGTGTGCTTTGAATAATCGGTTTAGTTTCCTAATAAATACCTTCAGCCAGCATTTTCAGAAGGGATTTGTCAGCTGGCGAATGCCCTTGAAACAGGTTTGAAAGGCAGGCAGACGTGGCATTTAATGGAAATACTAACAGTTGAGTTCACTGAATAGAGAGTAAGTAACAAACACAGGTACACCTAATGAATACGAATAAATAATGCCGTGAGGGACAGAATTCCTTAGCCTGCCAGAGCCTAATCCAGGGATCTAGCAAGGAAACTGCTACAAAGCTGGGGATCTCCATGAGTCATGTACACAGAAAGGAGGGCACCGAGAAAGCCAGCATCAACAATTTCTGAAGAACCTCTGACACCGGGCATCACTTTGTGGGGAAAAATACATTTTTCAAAAAGATAAGCAAAACCCAACCAACCCCCAAACTCACCCCTTCCCTGGCAAAGCGCTGCCCTTGTTTCTCTGAGTATCTCCCTCCCTCCTCACTGGGTGGCACAGCTTCCCACGCCGGTGCAGTAAGGCTATTGCAGAGTGGCGCTAGCTCTGTAGCTACTGAATTCAAGTAGCGCTCCGCAGAGTAGCGCGTGGCAGCTGTTGCTAAATGCTTATCTTGCAGTGGCAACCTGTGTGTGTGTCACGTAGTGCTGTACAGCACCTGTTCGTGAGCAGGTTGCCGTTTAAGCGCTGTATGGCACAAGGGGGAGACTTTCAGTTTCAATGGAAGCCTCCCTTTCCATCATAAGCAGCTTGCTTTATCACAAACACCGGTGTTTCTTGAAAGTAGGAAATAATCCACAAATACTCCAAATATTTAAAATAATTGAATGGTAATTGGCAGATTTGTAGTGGGTGGGTGGGTGGAATTGGTCTTTCACAGCAAGCTTCAGCTGCTCGTGCTAGCGGCCTTTGAAGAGCTGCTTAGGGCAAGAGGAAGAAAAGAAAGACTATGAAATGAACCTCTTAATTGCATCTACTGGTTCTTGAAGCTGCTGTGTGGCTCCCACCCTTTTGAAGTTGGTGCATGTTCCAGTCACGAGCTCGGCAGGCTCGGCTGGTGCCACGCGCAGGCGCGCGAGGGTGGGTGTATCACTCGGTGGCAGCAGGTGGGTGCAGTGTGGGGACTAGCCAGCCGGCATCGGGATGGGTTTCTCCTGACCGACCAATCTGTTGCTTCCCTAAAACACAGAACCACCCCAAGCCCTTGCTGGTGTGGTACCTGCGTTTTTTAAAGGGATTTTGTTACGCAAGCGTGTTTTGGCAGAAATCCTCAGAACTGTCCCTGAAGTTGCTGTCCTGCTTTTGTGGCGACCCTGGCTCAAGAGCTCTGCCCACTGGTCCACTCCAACCCGAGGCTGGTTTGGGGGCTCCCCTCTGACCCCTTCCCACCTCCTGCAGGGAAGAGGACAATGCTGTGGCTTCAGATGAAGCTGAGTGACCAGAAGGGAAGTTTCTGTCCACTAACCAACAGACAAGGTGTAGGAAGTAGGAAAGTAAAAAAGAAGAGTGTATTTTATGCTCCTGCAGTCCCTGGTGCTTTCTGTGCCCATGTGCAGGATCTCCTCATCCATATCTCCTTGGGTTAGCATTCAAAGGAGCTTGTGCATCTCAAAATCTTCCTTCTGGTCCTCTTGTAGGAACTTACGGTTTACTTTCAAAACCTCATAAAAACCTCCATCAGTGAAGTCTTCTGGCATAGGGGAAATGTTGGGAATATTTGCGGAGTAAGATGCTTAATCCAGGGGTTTCAGATGGCTTTATACAAATTGCTACATATGAAAACAACTTCATGGCACATTCATCGTATTACACCTCCGTGATAGTCGCAGAATGTCCACAGCATCAACTCTGTGCAGATCTCTGAGAGCTGAAGACTATCTAGGAAATTCCAGTCTGAAATTTGTTTGTGTGATTGTTTTCACTGAATATTTGTGTACAGCAAACACAGGATCTAAATATCAGTGTATATGCCCAAGCACTGTTTTCCAACCGAGAAGGGGCTTCTGTTGCCTGAGTATTGTTTCGTAATAATCGGTTTCGCTTAGACTAGCCAGAGATGTATTCTGAATAAGCAATTATATTTGAATAATCATTTTATAATACTTACCCAAAGTTTGTCTAAAAATGGACTCGACATTTCATGAGAATTGGGAGTTCCTTTCTATATTTCCATCTAATTGAGTCAAAAGTTGGTTCAAACATTACTACACCTAACTGCACCCGGCCAGACTCTAGGAATTTTACCTGGCATTGTAAACCAGCACAGGCATCAAGAAAAAGTAAAATTAATTTAAAAAGCCAATTCAGTTTTGACTTCCCATTTCCTTCATTTGAGGTTATTACTTTGTTTAAAAAATGAAAACTGTATGCCCCACTGTTCAAACTTTACTACTGCTTTGGCAGCATTACAGGAGCATTATTGCAGGACATTATTTTGACTTATGTGGCATTGGCTGACTTGATCTGTTTGAGGGTTAGAGGAGTTGGTATTAAACAGTGTGGTGGATTTGTGTACTGGGGTTTGGGAGCCGGGGAAGGGCCACAGGGGTGGCTCCTGGGAGTTGCAAACACCAAAACCCGCCTCTGGCCACGGCCAGGCCCATCAGTGAGGGTGGCAGCACCTCTGTGACAGCACATTTAAGAGGGGAGGAAAAACTGCTGGAGAACTTGCAGTGGAGAGATGATGGGAGATGGTCCTAGTTGCCAGCTGAGCCTAAACCGTAACAACCAAGCACAAGAACACGCCGGCTTGCCAATTACTTTTCAGTGTGTCTTTGGGTTTGCTGGGAACCTCCTTTGAAAATCTCCTTGTGCTGAGATTTCCAAAAAACAAACCCCTATCTGCATCCTTCAGCTCAGGCAAGATTATGCACTGGGCAGGAAATCTGCTGCTGCAACTGAGGACAAACATCTGGCTTAAAATTTGTTACAGACGCGAACATGGGTGCACATCTGACTGCTGTGTTCAGTAGGAGTCGCTGCTGCTGGTCTTGTCTGTGGCTCTTCATTCCATGTGTTGTCACACCACAGACTGAAGGTCTGGGCTGGGGGCCAGCGGGCAGTATCCTAGGGCAAGGAAGGGCGTGGGTGTCACAGCGTTCAGCATCGCAGTGGCTGCTGCTTAGGTAGAAAATTCATGTACTTCAGGACACCCCCATGCAGAGGAGGGAGCCCATTAAAATAGTACCTGCCAGGAGCAAACCAGAGGGAAATGCTGAAGTGAACATAAAGGCATTGAGGATGCTGGGTTTTTTATGTCTGCTGGGAATCTGAAGTGCCTACTTGCCTGCAGCCTTCCCCTCACAGACCTGTCTGCTGCTTACACTCAGATTTCCTCAGTAAGAAGGACTTTTCTCCCCTTTTACGTAATCTGTTAGCAGCTCAGGAGTTGCCCAGGATGTGGGGGAGCAGGGTTCCGTTTCCTAGCTTGCCCAAAGGCATTCAAATCTTCACCTCCTATCACCCACCTCCCAGTGGAAACCAACCCAGGTCTGTCTGGGTTGGGGTATTTTCCCCTCCTTCCATTGAAATTCTGAGCATTAAGTAATGGTCACGTGATCTAGAGAAGCAGTCCTAGGGACATGGACTGATCCTTAGATGTACCCCTTCTCCAGGGGTCATAACCACTGAGCCGTGGGGCAAGAACCCAAGAATGGCTGCATGCGGTGGCCAGCTCTCTCCCCTCCGGCCGGTGAGCTCCCTGCATCTCAGGAGAGCTGCCCAGGAGGGACGGCTGCCCACTCTGTGCTCCCCCCTTCCGGAGAACATCCTGGTTGCTGTCTTGGGAGGCGAGGGTCTTCATCACAAGGGGCGAAGTAGAAGGTGTGATGCCTGACCCCACATCCTAGGTGAGTGTCAACGCCTGTGGATGGTGGAACATGGTCCTTTCACTCGGAGAAAAGGCAAAACCGAGAGCTACCCCTGTATTTTGAGGGAGTCTGGGGTTGTTGCGCTTCGAGGATGGTCCGTATGAGGGAGGGGGTTTCAATCTGGCCCAGTGTAGACCCCCTCCATTAGACAGGGACCAAGCTGCACTGCTGTTGAGGAGCCCAGCCCTGCTGCAAGTGCATGAGGACAGGCAGGTTTCTGTGGCTCACTGGAGGGGAATGTATTTTTTGAACAATAATGCTAACAAGGAAAGATTCCGGAGGGCTTGTTGTTCTTGATGAGCCCGCCAAGCAGCAGGTATGACTTGACCTATCCTTTTAACCTTCCGGCTGTGTCGCCCCATTTGCTCACGATCCCTCTGTGTGTGTTCAGAAAGGCATGGGATGCTGATTGGAACTAATTCGCCATCACAGTGGGGGGAATTCACTTCCACAGCTCTGTGCTAACAGCTATAAGCAGTGATAATTAATAGCTCCTAATTGCTTAATCAGTGTAAAGTTTTAGACTTTGTCATATGTGAAGGTTTTTATTTTGTGTGCATGACTAAACCCCCAATTAATGCATCGAGTCATACGGCCTTACCGGTGCTGTCTGTTCCAGGCAGAGAAAAATAACCAGTGTCTTCATTACCCCCCTCAGGTCCCTTTCTGTAGTCGTTACTGTGGCCTGAAGACATTTCTCTGTAGCAGCTGAAGGAACGTTACAGTGACTTTCCTGTCAGCGCGGAGCTGTCAGCGATAAATATGAATCCACCGGCCTGAGCCCGTGCTGACATGCTCTTCTTGACTTTCCATTTATTCCTTTACCTCTGGTGGCCAATCTCTCCTAAAATCAAAACCGGCTGCCACCGGCGTATCTGGCGACACTCTGTAATTTCAGAGCTCTCAGCAGATTCCCGCTCCCTGTGCGCACACGAGGGGTGTCTCCATCCCACTTTACTCAAGAAAATGCATCCCCCTTTGGTATTTGGGTTTTGTTTTCCTCAGTGCTGGTTCGGTTTTATCTCTGTTCCCTCTCCCTCATGCTGTCCCCGTATCTCTCTCCACGCCTGTCTTTCAGGGCGTCTCTTTTGGATTGTTTTCATTCCCCAGATCTATTTCCCATGCCAGTTTCTTTTCAGCTGCTGTGCCTGAGTCCCTCTCCATTTGTGAGCATCTCTCTCCTTATCTACTGGGGAAGATAAGGGGAAGATGAGGCGTTGAATGGCAGAGTTGGAAGTCCCCATTGGGAGTGGAGGGAGTTTGCTTTCACTGTTATAGAGCCCCAGTGATCCCCATATGCTGGATGAGCACCCCGGGCAGTTGGGGAGTGGGCGCTAGAGATCTCTGGTTTATGGACAGGGGTAGTATCCACAACAGGCACTGTGCTTTTCCACATGAACGCTGTGCAGGTTTTCCCTGTGAAGGAACCCCATTAGTATTAGTGCAGGGTACCTCTGCTGGGCGTGGAGACTTTGGGGTAGGAGCAACGAGACAGACAGGAGACAGGAAGGTCAGTTGAAGTGCTGCCTTTTACCACAGTAAAAGTAACAACATCAATGCTGGTACAGCTTCTAAAGGAAAAGCCTGAATTTTATGGGATTCATCCCATGTTGGAAAACTACTTGGTGATACATCCTGAGGTGAACTCATCTGACATGGGTGAAAACAACATAGTTTGATAGTAGTAGAGGAACTGTCCCTTAGATTTCTGAATCACATGACGTTTTACAGAGAGGGAGAGAAAATGAACACTAGGTATTTCTGTGAGACGCTTTCTTCCTTTACAGGAAGTTTTACTTGCTCTTGCGACATGTGTCTCTCGTGCCATAAAGGAAGGAAATCCTACAAAGTGTGGGTCTCTGCTAGGTAATTAACTTTCGAATCAATAGGCGAGATCTGAAGGCTAGCACAGGGCTGGGAGAAACCGCAAAATGGTTTTTACTTAACAAAGGAGTGTGAATGAATGAATGTGTGACAATGGGAATAGACAAGGACACTGAAAGCATTACAGCCTGATAAAGGCAGACCAATCCATCACAACAATAGTATCTTTAATTCTCGTTAATGCTGGGCTGCAATGTTTGAATTATATTTTGATTTTGTTATCTCTTGGTACATAAATCTGAGGCGTTTCAGCTGCCTAGAAAACAGCGCGCATGCGTATGTCGACCTTCTGTCCCATCTGAGCTATGGAAAGAAGGCACTGGGACCCACACTGCAGAGTAGGCCTGGTACTTCTTGGAGCTTAGGGCTAGTTCTGTCCAGAACCATCTGTATGGCATCTCTAGCATTTTTCAAGGAATGAAGTTTTTAGGTGAAGGATGAGTTTATAAGTAGCTTACAGAAGCTAATAAATTATTTATAGATGCTTTGATAGTTAATCAATTATTTTAGACTGTTAGATAAGTAAAGAGTCTGGTTATAACCACGGCTTGTAACCATCAAAGCTGCTTTATTTTGGCTGTGTTTATTTGCACTTCAGTATCGGTGTGTTGCTGATACGCTAACATTTATTAATGATTTATTAACCTTACAGAAACAATCTGTAAATGCGAGCTTTGTGCAAAGTGAGACCATTTCTTCTCTTACTTCTGCTTTCTTTCTCCTACTGAGAGAGGTCTGCTTGAGGCATCTGGCATAGCTGATGGGGAAGAAGCAGTGTTTCTTCTCTGTACTACACTGAGCTTAGAGCTAAGAGGAGGACTTCATTTTTCTTGTCTTGTCAGTAACTTAATCCTTTGCGGTTTTACTGTTCCTGAAATAATAAAGTCAGTCTGGAGCCAAAGGAAAGCCCTTCTCAATCCCTAGGAAAGCACAAGGATGAAGTAACCTTGGTCTTCCCCAAGCTAGTGAGCAAACAATTTTTTGCTGGTGCCTTTCCCCAGCTGGGAAGGCAGAAGCCTCTCCTGCAAATGAAACTCTGCCCTGGAAGTTAAATGCTATCTGCACCGGAGTCCATAATGAAGATCTGTTGCGGTAGTGTTGGCTAAGGGAACACAAGCCCAGGAGACGAGCCGTTGATTTTCTGCGTGGAATTTGCCAAAGCAAAATTAATTCTCATGTTCCAGTGGGAATCTGCCCTTTCTCAGCTTAGATTTCATAACAAACCCTGTAAAAATTATGTAAGCCTCCTTTTAACTCCTTCCCTCCTCCTCTGCAATCCAGTGAATAAAATGTCATGGTCTATGCAGAACAATGCTGCTATTCAGGAGCATAACATCATGTCTGTAACGGGCCAGGAGACTTTTACAGGTTCTTCCTTTCCATATCTCACTTAGAAAAGAAGAAAACACCTTCTTCTTATGTGCCTTCCCTAATGCGCAAGAATTAAGAAAATGAGCAAGGTAGAGCCCTTCAGACATTTTCTTTTTACTTAATTCCAGCTAATTGTTGGCTGTAATAAGATTTTATTTGACTGTAATATGAACATATATCATGCGTTGTTACAGACGGGCTGTTTCACTGCAGCTGAGCGTTCCTAGGTTCCCCACTGGCACCAGTGCTTCAGGACACTCAGCATCTTTTGATGTCAGGGACCAGTGGAGGAAATCATAGGAAGGAGTTTGACCTCTTTGTGCTGCATCAAAATGGAAGGAAGAACACTTCTGCACTTCCACGGCTTGCCATTTCTTCATGAGTGATTGCACGTTGGAGAGTTTAGAGACGCAAGGAATAACAGGAATAATTTAGTTTATGCCAAGAAGTGTTTGATAATTTTTTCTCAAATCTGTTGGCTCACTACAGTCTAAAACTCCTAAGAAATGCATACAGAAGGATCTGTGAGAAGTAGTATAATTGTGTCAAGGACCTTGTCAGTCTTGGGGCTGTACAGATCTGCTGGTGGGACCTGTTTCTGCCGTGAAGGCGCCGTATGCTCCTGGCTACTGAGGTTGTCGTCCATGAGACTGTTTCTGTTAGACCTACAGAACTGATCTTTAACGGGTACCAATCTGCCCTTACCACAGTGGGGAGGAACAGGTGAAGTCACGAGTTACGCGAGGGCAGAATCTGGACCAGTTCCCACTGAGAGCAAAGGAAGTTATTTTTCCTTTTAAACACACAAACCGATATAGACACACTGTTTGGGCGGGAGTTTCAGTTTTGATTGTCAGTGTATGTGACCTTCAAAAGGACATGTAACAATGCGATTCATAGGTGGGCTGCCTACAAGCTCAGCTCCTTGTTGTGTCTGTTGCAGCTGAGAAAAGTGAAAACAATGAAGCAGATACTTTGAGTTCCCAGTGAGAAAAAAAGAACACTGGCAGCCTTTTCCTGCTATATTGTCAAATATCTCTATTTAAATGTAAATGATCATCTGACACTGCCAAACAAAGTCATGTACCAGGAAGCAGGCGTGCAAGATTAAACAAAAAAATCCAAAATGATTTTGAAGATGCTGGATCCCTTTTATTTCCAGGAGGAGCAGAGTTTGGTTGTGTGCCGAGGATCGGCTTAGCACCTAGGAGGTTCAAAGATGAAGATTTTTAAGTGTAGCTTTTGCAGAAGTGTGGGCAGACTCTCTACTTGGAGGGATGCCTGAAGCTTCTCCTGTGTTATCTCGCTGCATGTATTGCAGTGGAAAGCCCAGTGCATACAGTATGGTTGGGAAGGGGCTAGAATCCAGGGATGGAAGGAGGAAGAAACAGCCAAGCTGGTGCATTTTTCTGCCTTGGGAATACATGGTGACAAGTGCCTGTGCAATGCTTGCTAATGCATCCACCCGCAAGACCTCTGGCTTCCTCCATAAACTGCAGACCCCTTAAGCTACAGGGGCATGAGATTTGACTGCAAGGAAGGATCGGGCATAAAACAGTCTTAAAAGAGGATGCTCTGTTGTCCATGGCTGCGGCTCCTCCCCAGCTGCTCCCGGCAGGGATGCTCCAGCTCAGGTGAGGACCAAGCAAAGCAAGTAGTGGAAAGGTTATTTGACTGTGCATCCAGGGCCCTACCCTTACTTCCCACTCCTTCTGTTGGTATGGGATAGCCACTTTATAAATCCCACTCCCTGGGGATCATTTTAATTCAGTTGAGTGAGCATCAAAACCAACCTACACACTGTATCTTACTGAGTCTCCTTTGTTAAAATTCTTCCTTAATTGGCTGTTTACCTCATCTTCTTTTTAAACTTCAATTCTTATAAATCAATATGGATGTATTTGCTTTCTGCACAGGATTCCAGTAGTCTCTTAATAATCATAATAATCGTTATTACTGATTAAAGTTGCATTATTCATGCCAGATGGAGTCCCCTCCCTGTCAGCCAGAATGAGTTTGCATTATGTAGTTACGGTACATTTGTGATCCCAATAAACAGATGGCGCAACGTGACAGCAAATGATGTGCTGGTGATGTCAGCAACAACGCTTCCCGAGTGTAAGTGCTTTAAATGAACACGGATACAGCAAAGAGCTGGTAGTTTTAACAAGGTAGTTGGCGTGCAGTGTGGTGATTACCGTACAGCGTCATCGGTAGCGCCGGAGTGCTGAGGGAAGAGCGCTAGCTTTGAGAAGAAGTGGCAGAAAGTCTGGCTTTAGACAACTGTCACAGCGGGTCCGCTCAGCTGTGTGACGTCTCGTCGGTGTAAGCACACTGCTAGCAGAGGGGCGGTGTTTTCTTTTGGAGCGATCCAACCTTAGCTGAGAGACGTTTTGCATTTTCTCCAACGCGTATCTCCCATCAGGGCATTGTGGGAGGTGTTTGATTTAGTGTAACGGAGCAGTGTGAGCGGCAGCTGCTGTTAATACAGGATGGAAAGGTAAGCTTCAAAGGGGAAATCCGCCTAATCGAATCTCAGCAGTATTCAGGGATGAATAAAAGTTTAATCAAAGACGAGGTTAGGTTCCTGTGGTCAGAAGAGCAGCGATAGGGCTGTGCACAGCCTTTAACCATGCTATAGTTGGGTTTCACAGTTCATCCCCTCTGGTGTGGCTTGGGGTGAAGGGCTCGGCTGCCTACACCTCGGGCACTGCCATGCCTGGGGTCTAGCAGCTGGGGTTCAGGGTGCAGCAAGGCAGCTCTCCCTGTGTGCTCTGGGAGCATTTGGCATTCAGGAGGGAGAAGCACTAAGAGCAGGAGTGTGAGCTCTGGACATGTCTGGATGAGGGCTGTGGTCTCCATTTGCTCACAGTCAGGACCGACACAGGACTGAGTGAGTGTGCTCTCAGGTAACGTAAGATGCAGCCAGAGGCAACGTGCCAGGCCTGCCTGCTTTCCGTATCCTTGCACCGTGGCGTTTCGCCATGAATTGGAAGGTGTGATCTCAACTCCTTACAAAAGGAACCACTGCCAACTCCTTCTCCTCCCTCAGTATTTTACAGTGAAAGCACCTACAGTTCCTCTTCTCTTGAAGGACTACACCTGTCAGCACGTGGAAGGACGATGTGGAGCATCACCTCTAGGTTCTGAAGGAGCATGAGGTTCCTTCACAAGCACAACCACGGGCAACTAGAGAGTCAGCAGTCAGAAAAGGAGAGGTCCTGTGAGCTTAGCTGTCGCTGGGGTTAAGCGGCTGCACAGGGCACGTGTCCTTTACGACTGGACAGGAAGACTGCAGTCTTTGGAGGGTGAGGGGTGGCTTTTAGTCAAAGGCACTGAGTATATCGCCCCATTGTTGAGATGAATTTGAACAATAGGTAGGAAGGGAGGGTGGGGGAGAGAGAGAGATAGATCCTCTCTACCACAGCATCCCTTCTCCTGTGGAGGCATGAGTGGGTCTTACGTAGGATGTAGAGAGCAATAGTAATAGCACTGGGTGATGAAATTGTTCCTCAGTCCTCCGGACTTGTTCATCTTTTTTGGTTTTAAAATGTCCCAGTCACTATGCGCATCAGAAGGATATTTAGGGTATAAAGCACTTAGCGGCTGTTAATCTGGGCCTTTTTTACAGGTGCTGTTTCAACCTTGGTAGAGCATAAGAACCCTCCAAAGACAAGACGGACCTTCCTCTTCAGCAGTTGCTGGGGATTGAAGAAGGGAAAGGAAGTGAAAGCCACGTTTCTCATCTCTCTCTTTTTCTGTCTGTCCTGCAGGTGGTCGATGCCACAAGTCCTGCACAGGCCGGTGCTGGGGACCCACAGAGAATCACTGCCAGACCTGTAAGTATGCAGGACTCTGAGAGATAAAGGACTGAAAAATGATGTAACAGGGATCCTAATTTTTTCTAGTTGTGAACTGATACTAAAACATTCTGATTTTAGTAGAATTCTAAAATATTTCCAGTTTTTTCCATATGAATTTTCCAATAGATGGTCTGCTTTTTTTCCACCCATGTGAATTTATGTTTTTCTTTTCTCCCTTGTGCTTTCTAAAAATGCTTAAACTACCTTGAATTTTCCTTTCACTTCTTGGCAGCAGCATGGAGCATGGCTCCTGAGAATATTAATGGTTATTTTGGAATACACTGGAATGAATACTGTCGGAACAGAAAAAAACTACAAGGCAGATTTGGAGATCTTTAATGACAGCCTGACACTTCAGAGTTTCTAATGCCAAAATACTCTGTTCGTTTCAGTGGGAGCTTGGGAATATTAGTTAACTTGCAGAATTGTTCTCTCTACAATAATTTACAATGTATTTGAGTTGTACTGCAAGAGAGAGTAATATTTTTTTTGTGAAGGCAGCAGTAAGTGGAGGGTTGTTTGCAGTGTCTGTTTGTCCTCCTGAATTTAGAGAGCATTAAAATGAATAAAAAAGAACTATATTGGGAGAGTTTCTTCCTTGTGTACCCTCAGCTCCTTCAGACAGGCACTGAAGAGCTAGAAGTATAGTCACAATATTAGCAAATATGAAAGAGAAGAAAATTAAGAGCCGTCTTTTCCTACAAGCTTTTTCTTTTTTCTTCCTGTTGGGAATAGAGCTATCCTTTGCTTTCCTGTTCTTTGAAATTTAGGAGGGTGGAAATTGGTTGCGTTTACTGGAGTCACTCTTCCTAGGAAATGAAATGGTTGCTGATATCTCTCCCCCAGAGAGCATTGCTCTAGCTGGTGCTTGTTTCCTTGGCTGAATTGTAGATAGGAGGAAGGGATTGTGACAAACTAAGTGCTGTCAAGCGAGCACACCAACTAACTCTCTGCGCTGATGATAGCCCAATATCATCTGCCTTTTTTGTTGGAAATATTAGGAATGGTACAAATACGCCTTTTTTTTTTTTTAACTACTCGGTGCAAGAGATAAGAGGAAATTAGAAATGGCAGACAGCTTGACATGAGCATTTTACAAGTGAGGACAGGCAGGAAATCCAAGCTGACCTCCTGTCCGTGGCCAAGTGAGGGGCCTGCAGAGGCCTGCATGCCTGCAGAGGCCTGCATGCCTGCAGAGGCTCTGCCGCCCTGCCAGGCGCTGCGTTTTGTCCAGGAGCATCAGCTGGTGCTGCTAGAGGAGCTGGAGGCAGTTACAGCTCTGCTAAAGTTAACGTAGTCTCATAGGGCTGTTTCATGTTGAGCTTTGTCTGCGGATGCGATTAAAACCGCTTTAGGACAGGTTGTAGGACTCACTGCATAACCAACCAGGTACAGTGATGCTAAGCAAGTTCTGCTTCTGCGCCAAGCTAGTAGGTCTCCTTGCTTTGCTGGCAGTCTTGGTGGAAGTGACAAAGTGCCGGTGCTGAGAAGTCTCCTTCCGCCAAGGTTATGTCCTGAAGTAGGTAACGGAAAGGGACTTAAACCCTAGCTGGCCAAATTATTTTATATCATGGTTAGGTTAGAATTAATTAATGCTGGATCTTTCTCTCCTAATGAAGAGGCCCTGTTTGTCTATTAAAACTAGTAACTCTGTAAGAACCTGGGTAATTTACCCAAGCTCGAGTAGACTTACTGAGGTCTTACGTGGTTAGCTTATCCAAGAATACTGTAAAGCCTTGGCAGTTGTGTTCTGTAAGGATGCTCTGGTCCTGGCTCAGGCCTTTGCGCCAGCCAGCAGAGGCTCCAGCTGTACGTAAAGTTGGAAAGTCCAACTGGACTCTGTGGTTGCAGAAGTTCATGTGGCAGGATCAGCTCCCATGGTCTCAACCTCTACAAAGCGCAGCTCTCAGATAAGCAAACTGATTTGGTGGATTAATGTAGTAATACCAGAGAGAGCAAAACTTATCTCAGGGTTGTGAAGTCAGAAGCTTAGCAGAGCTGCACGGTAGGTTTGCTCCAGGAGTGACAGCTATCTCTCTCTTCACAGTGACTGCCCTCTCAAATCCAAACTGTGGGGACAGGCGAAGGCACAACCGTGGATTTAAACTATGGAAAGACATATGCCATCTAAGTTCCAGGGAGATATACAGATCACACATTTCTAATTTGAAATAGCTACTCTACGGCCTTTTACCTTCGATCACACTCTGCAGCCTCCGATTGTCAGGGACAGGACTAATTTTATATCGTATACTTCCTCTCTGCCTCCCTGACCTCGCTGCACCTTGAGTAAACAGCAGGATTTTAGGAAAAGGCTGAATATTAGGCCGGCAATGGGCATTTCTTCATTGCACTTTCTCAAAATGTGGTTTTCTGCCAACTGTTTGAAGCCAGGCCTATGAGCAGGGAGTACAAACATAAAAATGCAAGTGGCGCTGTGCTTTTGCTGCCTTCGTTTCTGACTTTAAAAAATATGCCTGGCTTTCAACCTCATCACTGTAACCCTTAGATACAAGGCGGAGAGAGGAGGAATGCTATCACAGACATAGGGTATGCCTTAACCTAGTCGCCTTGGGGATGCACGTCTTTCAGCCGCCTGTAGGAAACACTTCAGCCACTGCTACATCCCAGTGTCAGACTATTGTGTTCCTAGGAACAACTCAGAGGTACCTTTGCATTTTAATAATTTCTTTTTTTTAATTGAGTCACTGAAGCAAAAAATTCTAATGAGCCCCCCTCCCAAGATAAGATTTGAATTATTTTCCTGGAAAAGGATAAAAAATGGAAGATCTTAATCCGTGTCTTTCATTTCAAATTACATATGGAAAAAAAATCTAAATCCTTTTGTTTTTTGCATGAATATCATCTACCTAGCTTCTTCTTATGTTGCCTTCCAGCAATGTCTCTTTTGTACTCTAACTCTGCCTGAAACACCACCTGCATCTGTGTCCTAATGTCTCTGAATGTGACAAGAAAACTTACCTATTGAAGAAGACAATTAATAAGAAAATTAAAATAAGCTGTTCTATTAGGAGGTACAGAAGATGTAATTTCAGGGTGCTGTTTTCTGCACTTAACAATCCATTTTTCTTTTATAATTAAAATATTAATATTGAACATGTAAAAGCTAGACAGTATTCTTTGGTGCAGTGTCAGGAAAGGCTAAGGTGGAAATACTTTTTAAAATAATCTATTTTTCAAAGAGTATTGGGCACTTGCTAAATAAAACATAAACGACTTAAAAAACCCACAAGAATAAACGCTTTGGGAAGTTACTAATCAAATTTGAAAATCTGTGGTTAGGTTGTTACTATTTTTGTTGTTGACGTCTGTTAAGCGTTCGGCGTGGTTCTTTTTTGACTTTCCATACGAAATTGGATTAAAACTTTTACAAATTCAATACATTATTTTATGAAAATGACAGATTATGCACTTTCCCCTTAGGAATGTAAGTGAAAGAGAAGAATTTAAAATATAGAATCATAGAATATCTTGAGTTGGTAGAGACCCATAAAGATCATGGTGTCCAACCCCCTGCTCCTCAGGGGACTACCTAGATCCTATGATTAAGAGCATCATTCAGACACTCCTTGAACTGTGACAGGCCCAACTAAGGCAGTGCAAAAAAGGCAAATAGCCTTTAAAGCAAACCAAAACATAAACATTCAGCAGATGTAAAATGCTGTGTGGCTGTGTACGTACAGGAGTTTGGCCTGAGAAGGTGCCGATGCAGTACGTACCCACTTAGGGCAGCAAAAGGCAAGCGGGGGCCTGGTGGGTGAGACAGAAAGAGCTGAACCAGCATTGTAGATTAGTCAGGGTAACCCAGCATTTTTGCTTGGAGCCAGCATCTTTAATTAAAATCCTTGTATTTCTCTAATAACTTTGCATGTTCATAAGACTTTTTCATTGATTTCAGTTACTTCCCGTTTTTTCCGTCATAGAATTACAGTGCCCTGGCATAATTAAAGATTAAGGGAAACAATGAGACTGATTAATTTCACCCATATATGAGGTGCCCATTCCACCCCATCCCCAACACAGCTTACGGCTGTCTCGCAGTGAAATACTAGTAGAGATTGACAGGCAGTGCTCTGCACTCCCCCAGAAACCTGTCCCAGCACACAAGGTATTTTTTCAAGACCTTGGTGCCTGCCACTGTCCTTTGCTGCCCCAGCCCAGACTGTGACGGTTCTGTGAAGCTGAAGCCTCAGATTTCTTGAACCTCAGATTTCTCAGAATCCCGGAAAGAGTCAGTAGGCATCTGAGCGGGCGGTTGTGTCGACCCTCAAGAAGTGCAGTTTGAAACTTGGGGCCTCAGCTGTGGCTAGTGAAGGCTCCTTCACAGTTACCCTGGGTGAAGAAACAACTGTCTGGCAGCTAAAATGCCTCTGGGGTCCCAGCCCAGAAGTCCCAGATCTCATGTGTGTGTCTGGGCCACAGGAAGATTGTGAGGGCTCCCGATCATCCCTGTCCGCCAGCTCCCCCACGAACAGTCTCTGCGCTCGGTAGCAGGAGGAGGTCAGTATTGCTCTGCTCCTCTCTCAGCTTGCAGCAGGGTGGCTCTGCATTGACGCTGCCTGTCTGCCCAGTTCCCAGCCTCCGTCCCCACACTCTTCTCAGCACCCTCTCGAGCCACAGATCCCCCCTAGGAGCCACCCACCAGCGTTCATCAGCCTGAGCATGTAGTTTGATACCTTGGCTAATAGTTACCTTTACATTTCCCTGGTTTGGATAGTTCTTGAGTCACAGCTATAAAATCAATTGATTTGCATTTGGAGGAGAGTTCTGGGGGAAAAGCTTGCCATCTTTTTGAACTGGTGTAGCTAGTACATTTTCCATAGGGTTACCCCATGATATAACGATCGCAGGAAGCGTAACTGCTGAATTACGTTTATTAGAATCTGAACAACCACATTGTTTCACAACTTCAAACAATACGTTTCTCTTTGCGGAAACCCCTTCATTGCAAACCGTCTTGAATATGAGCCCTTAAAAACATCCAGCACCCGCTAAGCACCTTCCTGTCTTGGTGTGTGGTGCCACTGAAGATACCCGACAGGTCCTGCTCTGAGCTGGGCCCTCAAGAGCAGTTATAATGCGAATACAACATGCAGTGAACCAGAAGATAAATAGGGTATGTCGTGGCCTTTTCCTGGAATGAAATGTTGGCATTTCTGTTGACGTTGTTGGCTTTCCCCGTGAAATAAACAATTAGGGAAGAACAGCAACAAAACCTTTGCTGGAATTGTAAATTTTACAAACCGCTTCATAACTTTATCTAGTTTCCAGGAAATTCAGAATGTTCCTTGTCCTGAAGAGCATGGCAGAGGCCCTCATTAAGCTGGTGCGTAATCGGAAGCAGCGTGTGCTTTTTGAAGGCACTGTGTGTAAATACTGTGCTGAAGAGGGGGCCCAGGTCAGCCCAGGTGCGGGGGATGCTCTTGCGAAGAACCCCAAACAATATCTGTACCTTTAGACATTGCACGAGCCTTGCAGTGGGGCTCTAGAAGAGGGTGAATAATTCAGATGATTTTGTCCTGCCCTAATAGTGTGAAAACTGCTGAAAAGGCACCAGTAAATTGCTGAGATCCATTGCAGCTGAGGGAGCTCATTTCCCACCGCTGGTTGAAGGCCTCAGACTGGGGAAGTGCTGTTCTCTGCAGCTCAGCTGAAAGAAGTGTGTAACGCTGCAAGTACAGATCTTCACTGAACACCTCCTCAGGGCTCGTTTTGGGGGA
>NW_010237702.1:349037-350305 GCF_000690775.1 Eurypyga helias
GACACGCTGCTGGGCCTTGGCCTCTTGGCCCTTTTAAAGTCCGCCAGGTAACCTCCTCCACGAGGAAACAGTAAGTCACTGTGGGCATCTTGACGCACTCCAACATCAGCCAGCGGTGCGGTGGGGAGGGGGACCCAGACGCTGCGCCCTCGGCCTGCAGACCCTTCGAGAAGGGGGCACC
Organism: Eurypyga helias; assembly: GCF_000690775.1. NCBI lineage: Eukaryota > Metazoa > Chordata > Aves > Eurypygiformes > Eurypygidae > Eurypyga > Eurypyga helias. The sequence goes on from NW_010237702.1 coordinate 349,219, forward strand.
GAGCAGGTGTGGCGGGGGGGAGGGGGATGGGGGGGGGCGGGGGGGGGGGGGGGGGGCTGTTTTCATGGCTGTGCCATGAAAGCATGGAGTGCTGCACACCACTGGCAGCGGGAAGGGTTGTTGTAAAAACTGAGGTACAGACGGTCATGAACAGTCACAGTGTAAAAGGAAGGCAGTGTTTGGATGGCGCACCTTGGCTCGAGGGCCTGCTCCTTGTCTGAGGAGGGACACAGGTAAACACAGAGGATTTGGGTCGTGGGACAGAATAAAATGAATATGCTCCACTTCTGTGCCTCTCCACTGGTGTCAGAGAGGCAGCCTCTGGCAAATAGAGTCCTCTGCCGAGTCAGGGTAAACCTGGGCCTCCCTTTGAGGCCAGAGCAGAATGGTGCAAATCAAGGTGCTGTGGACCGATTTCTGAGCTGGCAGGAAACAACAGGCAGTCACTGACTGACTGAGATTTTCATTCATCTTCTTGAGATGAGGCTCTGTCCCTGGCAGCTAATAGGGTGGTGGTGGCATACTGTGGCATGTGTACTTTGCTTAACAGATGCCACTGTTTCACATCTCTGTCCTAATGTTTATCAGTGCTGGTACTTAAATAAACAAATCCTTTAAATCTGTTTCTCTAGCAGGGTTGACAACAAGTGCATTTGCAGAAATTTCCCTCATTTCTTAAATCTGATTGCATAAGGCACAAAAATGTTTTCTGTCTGGGGGGAGGTTGCCTCTGGTATCAGCAAGATGGAATTACTCTCAAAGTGCATCGCTTTATTCCGTAGATTATAAACGAGGACTTTCCTTTGATTGTTTACATTTTTATGTCCTAAATAAGTGCTGTGTATATCAAGAAGTTTTGGCATTTCCCTAAGTATTTTCAGCAAGTCATGGAGGGAATTTGGATTGGAAAGTGCTTTAAAGGAGGTACCGATATATTAAATAGTAGAATTGAGCAGAAAGTTGGGTGGAATTTTGCATCCTCTGGCTTCTTGAAAAGTGTTTTCCATAAAGAAGTAATGAAATGCTTTTAACAAAATAAATGGTAAAGGTTAATTACAGAAGTGTAACATCATAGAATCATAGAATG
>NW_010237703.1:0-11250 GCF_000690775.1 Eurypyga helias
CCCCCCCGCCCCTTCATCCCTCCCTGCTTTACAGCATACGTGAAGTGGTTGTGGGGGCAGGATGGTGCCAACCTGACGTCTGGGTCACATTACCATTACATTACATAATGACCTGTTACATTATGTCCTCTAAAATAAAGGTCAAATTAAACTGTAGCATATAAGAAGACTTTAGTGATACACGTTACAAAATTTTGCAATGTAAAGATGCAATTCAACTGCTTTCCATGAGAGAGGGAGTATGCCTGTGTTTACTTATCACTCCTTCTCATATGAGCAAAAGGATCTGCATGAACATTTTCACAGGCACCAAGTAGCTAAACCAAGGCTACACTGTTGTGAAGCTCCCCAAATTAGGAGAGAATAAATACGTTTTTAGACATATTTTGAAACCACATTGGTTTTCCCTTGAAACTAGAACCCTCCTGCCTGTCAACAGGGATAACCATCCTTCCTCCAGGAGAGGGTAGGTGGGAGAGGGGACCGATCCTGAAAAGCAGCTCTTGGGGTGGCCTGCTGCAATACTAATGCCTTGACTCCATGGGCAAGGCTGTGCCGTAGGAGAAAATCCTGAGTGACATCTGGGAAAGGTACTTGGTTTCAGGTATAAGCTCATGTTTTAATGTTGGGATTAATTTTTTATAAACTTTTTTTCAACTTTTAATGTAAGGATGTCAACCTTTATTGTTTTGGACTCAATCTGGTATTTCACTTTAACCTGTTTCAATTTAACTCAGTTCAAGGTTAATCTGTAATACCTGGGATGCTTTTACTTCTCTAGAGGTAACAGATACAAAGGAAACAAACACCCAAAAAACTACTAATATTGCCTTGCTCAAAGCCCAAGATAACTTTTGAAATCAGAAGATACGCAACATTTTCTCATTATCTTGTAGACTGAGGAGGGATAGCATCAAATATCAGGATACAGAGAAGATGGCAAAAAGCTAATAGGAGAAGCAGCCCATAATTCAGGCTTCATTCCATACTGTTGTACTGGCGATTCACCGTTTGATACTTGGTATTAAAAAAAAAAAAAATAATCTTCCCACCTTTCTCTTCCCCTATTCAAATTTCCACAGTTCTCACCAGTTTTGAAGGTGAAGTGACATGTCAGTCACTGAGTTTGGAACAAATTGCACATTTGGAAAGGGCCGTAATCCCCAATGTGCAGCTGTGTGCTGTTTTGTTATGTGTGCAGCTGTATGGTGTTTTGTTATAAAATGTATCTATTCACAGGTGGCTGAGACCATGGAGTGTTAAATTTGGTGAGATTTGTTAGTGTCATGTTAGTGACAGATCTGGGAGCTTTTCAAATGCAGTTCAGTCCTGAATAGCACAGCTCTGCAAAAGTTTTGCTGATGCAAACTTTCTGCAATGTTCCTTGCCCTTTTTAGGTGCCTTTCAAATAATTATGTGAAAGAAATCTGTTTCTCATATTTTTGCTATGGGTTATACTGAGGAAAAGAGTGAAGATTGAGAAGCATTCTCTCCTAGCCAGTCTTACTGTAGGTATATGCTGAAACAGCCTTGCAAACCCTGCACATAGCACATGGTCACTGCTATGTTATATTGATAACTTTGTTAAATGAAAAATTACGGTTTGTATATTACACTCAACTTTGGTATTTAAGCAATTGACAGAATGTATTCTATCTTTCCATGTAACACTACTTAAATATCTTTGTATCCCCCATTGTACTTAGTTTATTCCTCAAAAACAGCCCTCAGTAGTTCTGCAAGCTGAAATACTTTGACCATTTTACTATCATTTTACTACTACCATTTTTACATTTTACTAAGGAGAAAGTACTTAATTTCTGCTAAAAATCTGAATCTCAAAAAGCATACAGAGATTAGATAATAATCTGAATAAGTATCATTTTGCAAAAGCTGGGCATAAAAATGCCAGCCTTCCCCAAGAATTGCTGTGGAGTAATCCTAATTAAGATTTGCTATTGAAACCCCGGGGTTTCAGCATAACATTGATTATTCTTAAACACAGCTAGTGGCAGAGTCAATGACATTGCAGCTAAATATTTTCCATGTCAAATAATACCTCATGGTGAAGAATTGTTTATTAGTGAAGAAATTGAAATCTTAATTTTAGTGGAGGGTGAGGAAAGCATTTACCTTCCATTGCTGAAGCCCTGCAATAGTTATGTGTAACTGTTAAGCTCAGTGTTGCATTTCTTTGTTTTTAAAGGGAAAAATGCTAAAGGTTTAATACTGTTTTCACAATATGCATCATGCTATTTCTGCAGGTTACCATTTGAAACAAAAGAACTACAGCCCTACTCTGTGAGGGTAATCAAGGTGCAGGAATTATGCTGTGGTGCTCGGCAGTTGTGCTCGGTGGGGGCACACTGACTTGTCCCATATGTTAGCAAGGATCCTGCAGAGCTAGGCTCACCCTTTACAGCTGCGTTGCAGGATGCTCAGAGAAGAGGGCTGGTGGTGCAGACACTCTTCTGGAGAAACAGTTTGGAGCGTAGTAGAGCTGCACCTCCAGTATAAAGTAAGCAGCAATTCACAATTTGTTCTGCCGCCAGAGTGATGGATATCTTCTTGGGAGAAAGTGAGAGTGCAGAACCTCTGACAGCGTCTGGGCTGTCTGACTCTGTGGGAATGTCTGAGATCTACGTGGTACCTGTCTTTTCCTACAGTCAGTAGGAATTCATGGCTCTACAAACACCTTGGAAATCTTAGGCTCCAAAGTATCATAATCATGGCTGGATTATGTTCCCTGCCCTCCTTCCCCTTAACTGTTAAAAAGGAGGGATAAGATAAAGCCAGAGTCGCTTTTCTTGCTTTGTCTCCATCAAGATCTAGGTCCGGTTCCTTAGGAGCTGCAGGCACTGTCTAACGATACTGCACACAGGTATCAGTGCTTTGCAAGAGAAGGAAGTGAAGCCATGCTTGCCTTTGCACTGCTCAGTAGATACTGCTGTGTGGTGCACAGGACACCTTTTGAGATGTTACCAGCCTGACCCTTGCAGGAGAGCTGCTCTCCTTTGGAGGTCTTGGATAACCCAGCCCCACTGCTCTGTCACTGTCCCAACACCCTGTGCTTCTTGGCCGAGAGGGTCTGATGGAGCTGGGGGAGGGAAAATCTGGGCAGTTGGCTTAGCAACACAGAGGCTCTTTCTGTCTTCAATGACATCCAAAGGAGCCTTAAGGGAGAGTCAAATCCTATTGACAAGTTAACAGTCTGTCTTAATACTCTTTGGAAAGCCAATGACATCTGTCCTATCGGTACAATTTGCTCGAGTAGGATGAGGCTAAATGTTCTGAATGTTTCAGCTGTAGTAAGAAATGTGTTATATATTGTGAAAGTGAATGGCAAATGAATGATCATTAGCAATCTACCAAAAAAGAAGTTAAAACAGTATGTTATGTATATGATATTTACATATCAAGCTCATAAGGTATTTTTTGCTACAGGCAGTCAATAATAGAGGTGGAACTTGTTTTCCTTCTTTTCTTCTTTCCTGCTGTACACCCTTGAAACTTGTCCCCTGCTGGGTTTCATGTCTGTGTACCCATAATAACATTCCTAGTTAGTGGCAAAACTCTGACAGCACTACAGGTTTCTCCGTGAAAGAGTTCATTAAATGCTATCCAATAATCCAGTGGCATTTGCTAACGTAATGCTATAAAGCCAATCTGTTTCCCTTCCTTCTTGCTCTCTTCCTTTCAAAAGAAGTTTCTCATTCTCCGAAGACGAGGAGAAAAAACTCAGATCTAAAACTGGCAGATCATTCCTATTAAGCAATAAAATAGATGAGCCATATTCATTGACAAAGTCTTATTCAGCTGAATTACCTGGTCATAAACATGGATAACTACAGTTAAAATAAATTTACAGCCATTTTGCATTTCAAAGTGGCAAAGAATCCAGAGCATAATGGTAAACTGGATGCTCTTGGAATCTGGCAAAAAATTGATTTTAGGAGATATTTATGTATTCTAGGTCTAGTGTATTCCTTTTTATAATATATATGCTGTCTCCCACAGTTCTTGACAACACAACCCAAGCAGCTGTTGAAAATCTGCCTTGAGACAAACAGCACGTGACAAGCTAACTCCTCCCACGATTACCACTCCAACCCAGAGCCACTTGGCACAGCTTGCAAATTGGCCAGCTCTAGTTAGGGTGGGACGTTCGAGCCAGGCCAGGGTACCTGGGGGATGAACAGCTCTGCAAGCCCTGCCAGCAGCCTGCCCTAGGAACCTGGCTGCAGGCTAGGAGGTCCCTGGAGCAGGGTGTCAGCACGGCTCCTTTGCTTGGCTGCAGCAGTTCATCTACCATTGTTGCACCTACCCTGATGAGTAGAGATATGAGGACAAGGGCTGCACTAAGTCTATTGGATTTGTTGGCTTGGGAGAAGAGGGTGGTTTAGGGACCACATAATTTGGGTGGCACTGACAAGCGCACTCGGTTAAACACTGAGTAGAACAAGAGACATTCCTCGGAGTACATGAGATCTACTAAGCATGCCACCTTCCCCAAGTGATAAAGCAACCACTCCACTCACTTTCTAAATGCAGACATGTTTTGTTACCAGGCAGTGGCAAAATGCCAGGGTAGGTGCTAATGAAAAGTATAAATAAAATCAGATGTGTGGGGCGAAACAGTACAATGCAAAATGTTTTCCCAAAACATACAAGGCCTGAAACTGAAAAGCATTTCTCATTTGGCAAGTTGGGAATTGCTTATTGAAGCCTCAAAGCATTACTAAGGGGCTCAGCAAGGTTATTACTTAGCGACGGTATTGGGAATTAAGGAGGTTGCTTAGGAAGTACTGTTGCTGACTTATATTAGCTGCAGTAGTGCTGTGGTGTCCCATACCTTGTATTCATTTTAACTTTGCCAAAATATCTGCGTATGCAGAACTCCCGGTGAAGCCAGTCCGTGGGAGTTTCTCTTCCCAAAGGACAAGGATTAGCCATTTCTCCATAAGATGTGCACAAGGCCAGTGGCAACTGGTCTTTTCTGCCATCAGGAGCTGACAAAATACAAATCAGGATCTGGTTTACCATTTGCAGTGGCCATGAAAGACTTTCACATAACAGTATGATTTTAAATTCAGACGTTTTCTTTTAATACATCTTATTACATCCCTGAAAACATTGGCCCCTATTTCCAGTAATAGTAAAGTTTATGGATGTTTTACCAATGAATCTCCAAGGCGGACTCTCCGAGCTGCCTTGCTGTAACATACTGAGTCCTGTGTTATTTCTCAGCTACAGTGCTGACAGAGACTGAGATAAAGCCCATATGATTCATCTGAAACTGTAGTATGATTGCAGAAATGAAGGATAATCTTCTAATTTCTTAAAACACATTCTCTTTTCAGTGGGTGTGAAATAAATGTTCACTTGGGAAATATCTTTGTGCTTCACTGAATTATGGGGATTATAGACTGGTGTCTCATATGATTCAGAACTTCGCTAAAGTAGATGTTAGAGTGTTCATGTGTGTGCACGTAGTTGCACACAAATAGGCTTTGAGAGTGGTGCTGAGGCCTTTTCGCATTCATGTAGTGTCTAATGACACTCTCTCACCTTTGTATCGACCTCTTTGCACCATCAGAGGCTGCAGTGGAGAATGTGAATATGATACATGCTCTTACAGGCATACGGGTAAGTATCTCCAATCAACTGGTTTTGCTAAGTGACCATGGGAAACATTATTGCATTTCGATTGCGATGTTGTTAAGCGTTGCCTATGAAGACAATAATTTAAAACAAAAATTTCTGAAATTATTGAAGTTTTGCAGATCGCAACTTTTATCATAATCATAAAACGTACAGGTGTTTTTTACAAACTGTGCTTTCATATGGAAACATGACAGCAGTCAACCACAAGCTAATTCTTTCACAGGCATTTCATTTTTTAATGGAAGTATTTTTTAACAGTGGCAGTAAAGCAGAAACTCAAGTAGTTTCGGAATAGACCACCGGTTCTTATGGTTGCTTGTTTATGTATTGTTTCGGTCTTGTGCTTTCAAAAAGATTTCTGAACAGAACCTGCTGCAAAATTTTATTCAATTTGGCACTTGGGGATTTGTAGGCCTTTCAGGAACCAAATTGTTTGATAAAATTAGTAATGGCTTATGAAGACTTCCTCTGCAGAGTAGCCGTTGTCGAGTTTTGTCCTGCTTTGCTGCAATTCAGGAGGCCCTTTAAAGTGGCATTAAATTTTTCAACCTGACATTTGAAAAAAAAGAAAAGCAAAATGTTTACATATGATGGATGCAATGAAGATCCTACGAGGAGTCCTGTGAAAGATCTCGCGTGTTCTTCAGTGCGTACCACAGTGTAAGCTGCCAAAGGAACACTCAAGTTGTGTCAAGATTTTCTTTCTTATAGGAAACGTACACATGCAATTTACTATGGTTCTGATTTATTATTCATTTATATGGATGCAGCACATATTTGGAAATATAGTTCAGAGGTCTCAATTTGTCTGCTACTGACTGAATAGGAAGTTTGGGGCATGATCCCACCCCAAAACTATAAAATGCAATAGTTTTGGAATTATTCTTTTAATGTTATTTTTCGATGTAGTTTTGTAAATACAATCCAGAGCTGCACTATATTATGTCATATTGTGGGTGTGTATATGTGTGTGCATATAGACATACCTGGGTGCTGTGGTCAAAATACTCAGGGTGACACAATGCAACTGCAGAATTAACCTCAAAACTGGCTTTTTTTTTTCCCCCCCTGCTTAGATGGACAAAACCAATTTTGAAAAAGGGTTACAGACGACGGTTGGAGCTGTCAGATATTTATCAAATCCCTTCTGCAGACTCTGCTGATAATCTTTCTGAAAAACTAGAAAGGTATGAAAGATTCATGAAATAACTTTGCTTCAGGAATCACACTGCAATTGTCATTAAAACTTGTTGGATAGGATGTTTAAATAGCATTGGATTCAAGCTGGTTGCACCCATTGACTGGCTCAACTGTGTCCTCATTCAGCACGCAGTTGTCCTTTGGAGCTGACTGGGATCCCTGGTGCAGATGTATCACCTAGGTGCTCTCAATTACTATGTACAGGTACCTGTGACATCTGCCTATTGACTAGTGGGACTAGACTCATGGTTTCAATGTTAGTTCCCTGTTCTGCTGTTCTTTCTTCCCAGAACACCCTCATAAAACTTTGATTTATTTTTTCTTTAATTAATTCTTAATTTCTTTTGAAACCACTGTTGAAAGATTAAGTGCCTCTGTAGAAATCATGCCCTGACTTTCCTCATATAGGCTTCCTCTCTACTCTACCCTATTTCATTGGGTACTAATTCAGAAACTGTGCTGCACTTGGGACTAACTCTTACAGATACAAGTGCCTAAATCCAGTCCTTCTCCCCTCACCTCCAGTGTAGCTTTCCCTGGTGTGCTGGGGCTGCTCATGTCTGCACTGTTGTGCCAATCCAATTAAACTTAATTGCAGCGTGACATACGTATTCAAAACCGTTGGAAAGTGTTGAGAACATTGGTATGATTAATGAATTTTGATGGTTTATCAGTGGAATATTCTGGGTATTTAATACTCAGTCGAAAAATGGAGAAAAGGGTTAGCTGAGGGAAATCCTTAGGAGTGCTTTAATCTGCGAGCTGAATTTAAACATATGCTTTCTGTATACAGCATTCCTTCTGACCAGGACTTTATTTTCAAATAGAAAATTATTGTCCCAACAACACAGGTTAAAAATAATACTGTGCAGTAGAAAAGTCACATTTTTGATGCTTTGTTGGCGTTTTCTTTTTTGCAGACTGGAAGAGCTCCAAAACGTTTATTTGCCTATTATTTGTGCTTTGGTCTTGAGTACAGCAGGTTTCTTTAGAACATACAATGTGACCTTTTCATGAATTAATTCCCTGTGGGGTGATGTATGGCTGAGTATTTAAAACTGCCAAATATGTGGCTGAACTAGGTTTGAACTTCTATTGATCTACCAAGTCAACGAAGGCCAGGTCTTTGGGGTCTCTGCAAAGCTTTCTTTCATCAGTCACCTTAGCTAAGTCTCCTTGGATATACTTGAGTGAAGTGAAGAATGTCAGAGCCATAGACCCATGTATTTGCTCACGCAACTTAATGGTCTTGTTTTTCGGTTCCTTTTCAGAGAGTGGGACAGAGAGCTGGCAACTTCAGAGAAAAAACCCAAACTTATTAATGCTCTTCGACGATGCTTTTTCTGGAAATTTATGTTCTATGGAGTAATGCTGTATTTAGGGGTAAGATTTGTTCTATTCAGTAAACTTTTAGTGTTCCGTAAATAGATCAAGCCTTAGGCATTGCTACATTGATACAGAATCCTGTGAATAGCTACAGATTTTTCTCTGTGTATTGCTTATAAAGATGATAAAGAGAAATACTCAGGGACCTTCATAAAAAGATAGTTTATGAGAATGGCTTAGGTTCTTTAAAGCATACATACTAATAGTTGGGAAATGTGTGTAGAGTTAGGTGCTGACATGTGCTTCTCCAGGTGCAGGTAGAGCACCTGAATTTTTGTGTCGCTGCTGAACTGAAGTAATTATTTTCTCATGTTATGTTTTTTAAGAATTTTCAAAATAATTTTCTGCCCTTATATTAGAACAAATGATACTGCGATTTCACATGATTCGGTCATTTATGTCAATATGACTATCAGTCGGCTTCATGGTTAAATGCTTTATTCAGGTTTATTTATGCAATACACAAGTTGCTTTCATCTGTGGTAACAATTCTGCATAAATAACTGTGTGAAATATCCTTGGATCTTGGTGCTGTTAGTGCCTCACAGTGTATGGTCGAGAGCTTGATGTGAAAGTCTGAACTGATTATGTTTATCACCTTTCCAACATGTTAGGATTACCCTGATTTACCAAATGCCACCTGTTTGACAGTCCTATCACTGGGGTTAGGAGCTGTGAAAATAGTTGTTATTAATGGTGTCTCACAGGGGGTGTTGGATAGCCAGACTGTAAATCTGAAAAATACTGTTAACCAATATGTACATTAAAAATTCATGTTATTTTCAAGTTTCTACAATTTAGTGGTAGAAATGAGATACTAAACTCTATGCTTCTCTGTTCAGAATGCTGTGGTATCAGAAACTGCAGCTGTAATAGCCCAAATGGCCTGAAGTGGTCAGAGGTACTCAGACAGTCAGTGTTTTCAGATGTGTGATGGATCTGTAGGCCAGATTTTTATTTTTTGGAAGGGTTGATACAGAAAGGAACTAATTAGGGCATTAGTGTTGGATGTGGTCTGGTTCAGCTGTACTTTCAAGATCATGGATTGGGCAGAAGAAGAGTGAAAGGGGGATCTATGGAGAAGACCCCACAAATGTCTTTGAAGTTCATGTTGTTTGCTATAAAACCAGACTCCGCTTTTGTTCTCGCTAGGAAGTGGAGAGAAGTCGAGGGGTCCTCTCTCAAGGACCTATTCCAAGAGAACAGCAGAGTTACAGAAAAGTAAACCTTCATGGCCATTAGAATGACCCCTCTCCTAGGCAGGAAGGGGACAGTAGTGTGGAGTTGTCATCATGCCCATGGACTTCCTACTGACTCAACTGTAGAAGAGGAATTTCAAGCCAGGTAGATCTTACAGTAGGTAGATGAAGAAAGATCATAATCTGCTCTATGGCAGCCATGGCAGATATATGCTAAGTGAAATCACAGCAGCACCTATACCCTCAAGGTTTGATATTTTTGTAAAAATTGCTTGGAACAAATAAATAAGAATATCCTGAAAACTGAAATACAAGTTCTTAACCGTATGCAGACTTTTCAGCATTAAAAAGGAACTTCTTAAGGGTGAAAAGTTTAAATGCATCAGGCAGTCTTTCAGATCAAAGAGCGTTTTTCAAGTTAAGCATCGAACTTGGAGCCTGACTTCTGCTAGTTTTACGCTGAAATGGTTCCACCCCAATAAACTTCCATGGAATCCCTCCTGTTTACACGGCTGTGTGCAAGACAGACTAATCTTGCAGATTACAAAATAGGTACATTTATTTAGGGTCCTGGGATGAAAATCCTGTAAAATATTCATAAGTGTATTAATTTGGACTACCAACGATGCAAATATTCTGGTTTAGATCGCTGTTAATTTGATTTGGATATTTGATAACAGACTACAAGTGATGGAAAAACTGACTGCTTCTTTCTCTCGTAACACCTTGTCTGAGGGAAAAGAGTATCAGTAATAGAATCAGAAAAGTCACAAAGTAAATGCTCAAAAGAAAAAGGAAGAAATTCTCTAAAGAAAATTATTTTTTTTCTGCAGCATTCACATTCTTTCTGGTCTACAAAAAAATGTAGGATGTACCTCAGTCTGTCATGCTGCTTCATGGATTAAAAATTTAAAAAAAAAATTCTGTAGGCCTTAATTTTTTGCATTCTCATTTAGACTGTCCCCCAGATGTAGCTCGTAAAGAACAACTGTGAAATTTCTCAGCATCAAGGCTTGATTTTAAAAATACAACCTACAGTGGAAAAGTTCTTTACATGTTATCTTTTTGCTTCCTTCTCGTGGGTAGAAACACCTACACGTGCATGTACAAAAATTCTGATGAAAATCAGGGAATCAAGAGCTCCCAAGCCAACTTTGTTCTCTCCCATTTTAAACCTCTGTAACTTGTTGGGCTCTTGTCACTAACGGAGAGCCTCAGATCTCCTCTCCCTGCCTCTTGCCACAGCATGAGGTCATCACTGCTGCAGGGCTGGTTCGAGGAGACGTGCTGTGCGTGCTTTCTGCATACATAGGGGCTGTACAAGGAGAAATGGGAGGTGATGGTTATGGTGCTGTCTGTGCTCGCTCTGGAGAGCTTTTCTGTGTCAGACCCTGGGCTGTTTGACTGGTATGCAGGGCTGGTGGGAGGCAAGGTGGCTAGAATGGAAGTTGATGAGTCAATCATTTGCCTTTGCACAGGTAGTGCAGTTAACCATCTAGGACAGGTCCTCTTGGTATCCACGGGGCTGGGTAATAACCCTTCTCTCTGTACTCCTTCACCTTGTTTGGCGATTTGCTGGGGTGAGAGCCTTTCCTTGAGGACTCCTACAGAGCTCTGGCTTTTATTTACTTCTGCCATCTCATTACTGCCTTTAGTTTGTTAACCTTTTACCTCACCAAGGCAGCAACTCCTTATTCGTGTCAGATTTGTATTTAAAAAACCCCAGCAGTTCTACAAATCTAGCCTACCATACACTATAATATGTGTTCCTGCAGTCCTCCAGCCAAAACTTCCCCTGTAA
>NW_010237703.1:11264-46515 GCF_000690775.1 Eurypyga helias
TGGTGTCCAAGGGTTTTGGTAGGCATTTTTGAGGATCATCTCCTTTCCCTGAGTACAGGCAAGTAAAGAGTGTGTGGGCATCATATGTGGGATGGTGCAGGATTGATTTCTCCAGGTGGACTTTTTTAGTGGAGTACAGTTGTACAAGAGGTGAAGACAGAACGGGACCACATGATTTTTGAGTCATATTCTTTGTTTGTTTGGGGTTTGTGGTTTTGGTAGGCATTTTTGAGGATCATCTCCTTTCCCTGAGTACAGGCAAGTAAAGAGTGTGTGGGCATCATATGTGGGATGGTGCAGGATTGATTTCTCCAGGTGGACTTTTTTAGTGGAGTACAGTTGTACAAGAGGTGAAGACAGAACGGGACCACATGATTTTTGAGTCATATTCTTTGTTTGTTTGGGGTTTGTGGGGTTTTTTTTCCATTTATTTAAGAAATTGCAGCCGTGCAATTAAGCACATAGGAAACAAGATCTGTAACTTTCACAATGAACATATAAAGATTAAATCTTAGGTTAAATTCTTGATCCTGTTAGCATTAGTCTTAATTTTATTGAAAGCTGTTAGTGGAAAAACTGTCTGCTAAATCCACTGGTGTTTTTTTCAGGCCCTGGCCACGGAAATTAATGGGAGCTTTGCCATTCTTTTGAATGGGGACAGGATGTTGTGCCGTATTGGCATAGGTGCAACCAGGTTGTGCATTCTTGTGAACTTCACTTTTCTTTCAGCCCTTCTCTTGTCTAATCCCCCAGCAGTTTTCACAGCACCTTTCTCGGAGTGTGGTTTAAACTCTGCTGATGTCCCCGCTGTTTGTGTAGTTGTCGTTGCAACTTCCATCGCAGCTTTGCTCTCATTAGGTCGAGTAATTTTTCCATCTCTCCCTTTCTACTCATGCACGGTAGGTAACGATGTTATTGCAGGGTGGACACTTGCGCTCTGGCCCCCTAGAGCACTCTGACTTTCCCTCATAAGTAGTGCCGTGTTAGGCACATCGAGTTCCTGCACTTAATGTATCTGCCCCCCTGCTGTTCAAAACAGCTTCCAGGCTTCACTTCATCAGCACACGTGTCCTGCAGTTTAAAGAAAAGACGGTATGGCAGTCAAACAAAAATCTTGCTTTTTAGCACGGTGCCATCTAACAAACTGTGTACTTTGCTGTGAGGATCAATTTGATTCTACTTACATTTGTCTCCTATATTCATGCCCAATAAATGTATCTTTCCACTCAGGCACAGCAGCTGCGAACATTAACTTAGAAATGGTTTTAGTATCATGTCCCAAAGGACCCTAATGAGGATTTCCTGAAGTTCTCGCACACTCGCACGGGTGTGAGTGAGGTGGCAGGGAGGGATATGAAAGTCCCGAAGCACTTCTTGGGCATATGCCAAAACAGAGATGTGCATTATTGTCTTCAAATGCAGAGTGATTGAGCACATGGGGGATACGCGTAATGTAAGTGTTCTCATTGCGTAAGAGTGGCCGTACCAGGTCAGATTAGCTTGGTATCCTGTGTCATACTCTTCTTTCTCTTCAGATCTTTGCTATTTTAATTAAGATTTCTGTGAGGTGGAATGCTTCTGAGATTCTCAATGGCCTATGAGGAGCAGGGAAGAGCAAAGACAGGAGAAGGAAAAGCACAGCTCTTTAAAACAGGATTTTCTGTCAGATGCACAAATCCCTTTCCTTTTTTTAGGCAGGTCACTCTAATCAGTTTATTTATCCATGTTTATGTCAGTGGGTAATTTTGAGGCTACAAGAGGAAAAATGAAAACCAGGTAGTTCTGCTATCATTTGTATGTAGCCTAGATAGTAATATCTTCAGTAAGTAATCTTATAAATCTCCACTATAAACCAGTGGGTTTTTACACCCTATGAGATTGCAAACGATTTGGCTTATTGCCAGCCATTATTCTACCCTTAGTCTGTAAATCACCTTTTTTTCCAGGGAGCTAGGCATGTATGCAATACCTTTATAGTCACAACAAACACAGCATCAGAGCATGGCATTTTCACTGGAATAAGGGTAAATAAATTAAAAAAAGTCTTGCTATTTTAAGCCTATATATGAACTCCTATCTTGAAATCTCTGAGAGTATGAAAGCACCATATTGTCCTTGAGAGGTGACTGTTTTGTATTTTGGGAGTTTTGGGGAGTTTTGGTTTGCCACTTCGAGATGCATATGGTCTAAGCACAGCTGCCTTGGGTCATGTGTGTTTTAATAAACACTCCTCCCTTTGCCTACTAATAACACTGAAGTCTTTGTCAAAGCTGCCTCTGGGTTTACAGCATTTGTGTTGGGGCAGAGGGGTGTTTAATTCAGGAAACGTAGTGCTTAGCACAGGTATACTATTGGAAATGTAAAATTTCATCTCTTCTCTGGAAAAAGTGAATGATGAATATCAGCCCCACCAACAGTGACATTCAAAAGAGGTTACAGTACAAGTTGTAGAAGTACTTGGGATTGCTCTTGTGTAAGACACCGAAAGGAATCCAAAGGTGAAGGAAAAAATCAAAGGGTATTTTCCCATTACATTTGTCACTGTAAAACATCAATTACAGCTAAACTTCACTAGTTCACTTCTTTCTGAGTCTCTACATGGTGATCTGTGTGATTTTTAGCTGCAAGGTAGTACTAATAACTTTTTACCAGAATTTAACACATTGTACAAAAAAGAATTCAATAGTTTCTTGTAGTTTTTCGAAGTATCAGATGCTTTCTGCTGAGACTCAACAGAAAGAAGGCTAAGGAGACACATATAAAATTTCTTAGCACAAAGTGTTTACTTGCACTGCAAATAACGAAGCAAAGGAGCACATACCTACTTCTTACCCTTCAGAAGCTCGTGCAGAAGATGAAGCAAATTGTTGGATGGCAGCAGAGCAGTGGTTTTTGCAGTTCTTGGGGAAGGATTGGGAAAGGGAAGAGGGGGCAAGAGGCAGAGGTGGAAAAGGATGAGGTTATGAGAATGAAAGTATGAGAACAATGGGGATATGATGGGAAATGGAAGGCAGAGATGAGGGAACACCAGTGGGGTTTAATTACAACAGAAAAGGAGGCTGATGAGTAATGTAATAGCAGGCTAAGGTGAAGTCAAGGCTATAGCAGATGATTTGGATGCCTTGCAGTTTAGCAGTTTTATACGCTCTCTTTTTCCTCTCCTCCTTTGGTTCTCTACCATGTTGCTTATCCTGGGATGAGAAGTGCCGGGGCTACCAGTGCAGGAGGGATTGGCTTCTCTCTGGGACTTTTATTAAACTTCGTTCCCCTACCATTTACACGCTCCCATCCTGCTTTTTTTACAACCCTGGATACAATGATCTAAAACTGTTGGTTTTGTTTCTATTTCCCTTTTTGTTATGTTTCAGCTAGAACCTCACTGTGTGGTTCTAGTGGCATTTATTTCAGGAGCTTTGAGTCTTTGTGTGTCCTACAGGTGCAGTAAAGTGCCGAGTCCTATGCAACTGCTGCAAGTTTCTGTGGTTTGCACAGCAAACAGACCTGACTTCCTCATTTAAGATATAAAGCTGTAAATCTCGGTTGGTAGGACTTGAAATTAAAATGTTAATCATTATGAAAAAATAAACTAACCACTGACCAAAATTATTTTTCTCTTGTTTCCATCTTCAGGAAGTCACCAAATCTGTGCAACCCCTTCTGCTGGGAAGAATAATAGCTTCCTATGATCCAGACAACTCGGATGAAAGATCCATAGCCTACTACCTGGGCATTGGCTTGTGCCTTCTCTTCCTTGTGAGAACATTACTCATACACCCTGCTGTATTTGGTCTTCATCATATAGGAATGCAAATGAGGATAGCAATGTTTAGTTTGATTTATAAGAAGGTAATTGTTTCATTTACACTCAGAGCCAAACCTCTGTCTGTAGCCTACGTAATCTTTAGGACAGTTTGTTGAAAGATTTATAGTTTTGTACACAAAGTACACAAAAGAATAGCGTGACTAACATCAGTTTCTGTCAGCCCTCCATTTCCTAAGTCCAAAGAATTAAATATTCGTCTGCAGCTGGTCTGACTGAAGTCAGCCTCTGTGTGAGTTCAGACTTGCTGGCTATGTAGTGAGATACCTTAATTGTTCTACCACTGTGCTCCGATTATGCACGTGTATTGCGAAGGAAGAATAACATACGCTGGTATCCAAGGAATATTTTCAAAAATGGATTAGTGGGGAGGATTTAAATAATGAATATAACATAGAAGGGATTGAATTTGAATGATACTGAGATCTGTATAGCATGAAGAATCAACAGACACTGATGCATTGCATGTTCACAAACCCAAAGATTTAAACAGGTGTTTGGTTTTGCCAATAACAAAAGCAGCTAATTTAAACAAACATATTAATTACTCTAGTGCAAAGCTGACTGTGAAAACATCTTTCAAAAATATTTGTCATGACAGGCACAGTAGGAGCTTTTTGAGGATGCACAGCAACACACAGCATGCATGCTTAATTAAAACTTGCATTTGCATATGTATCTATATACGTAAAATATGCAACAGAAAGCAAGGACTAAGTCGATAAATCAATATCTGTAAAGCAATTCAATGGTTATATGAAATTCAGGTGACATAAATAACAAGTTTAATGAGACTTTTTAAATAGCATAAGCAAATAAGTGAATTTTTATTTACACAACTCTACCATTGCCTATGATTTTTATCTGTATTTATTCTGTTTTATGGGGATGAATTACATGGCCATTTTTCTGTGGTTTTGTTTTCTTTTACAGATCTTAAAACTGTCAAGCAGAGTTCTAGATAAAATAAGCACTGGACAATTGGTCAGTCTTCTCTCTAACAATCTGAACAAATTTGATGAGGTATGTCATTTGTTGTTTAATCTGCTTGGTGATCCACTACTACAATATTTCAAGCTGTTCATGGCAAACATCAAGGAAGGAAGGAGCACAGCTGGCAGACTGCACTGAGTGCTCATTGTAGATATAAAATGAATCACTACCTTAGGAAAATATGTTGGCATGTGGTCATGGGAATGCTCATTCTGATACTTATGACATCATTTCTGTCCTATGCTGATTAGTAGAGGAAACCTAAAACCCAGGTATACCATAAAAACATTCTTGTTCTACAGTCCAGTGAGAACCTGCCAGGAAACCTCTGCATTATACAGTTGGTTTCGTAGAGGTCAGACTTGCCGTTTCAATCCTTCCATCCTCTTTTCCTGCCCACTGTGCCTTTTTACTCAGGTGATTCAGTCTGTTCCTGCTCTTGAAACAAGCAATGATGTTCAGCATCCTGTGGCTACTATTACCCACTGTCCTAAGTCTGAATAAGTGTTGATGTAAGACCTTATTAGGAAACATTCCCAACACATCTGTCTTAGACCGTAATTCCAGAGCTTCCTGTAAAACTTCTCTTTCATTGAAGTCACAAAGAGAAATCCCTGCTAATGGCTTTGAGGATTGGAAACTATAAAATTCTGTCCAGCATGTATGTTTAATTGGCCCATTTGGGGTACAAGATTGGCTTTCTATGGAAGAAACAAGATCAGAGAGGCTGTAGACACATGGCTGGAACTGCAGGGTATGTTTTCTTTAAGTACTGTATTACTATGAAGAGCAATGCCAGCTAGCTCTGGACAAGCTAGGACAAGGGTCCTATCATTGCAGCCGTGCAGCTGCAGTAACATGGACCCCTGTGCAGCCTGATCACATCTCCTCAATGTGAAGGAACACAACTGAAGTAGGCAGCAATCTGTTTTAAATTAGTTGTGTTCACACAACAGTCATCTCTTCACCAAAGTAAAATTTGCCTCCTATTTTTCTCATGTTGCAGTGGCTGAAAAAGTCAGGATCGCTGGCAGATTCTGTTTACTTTTACAAAGCTGGGATTTTTCGTCTTGCATATACGTAGTGAAGTGACAATTGCAGACTGAACTTTGCCTTACAAAAATCAAAGTTTAGATGTGGAATGTATATGTATTACTGCGCTGTCATCATAATTAACACCCAGAATGCTATGTGCTCAGGATCACAAATCCTCCTTTATAAACTTGTTTTACTACTGGAAATATTTGTGCTATTTTTCATTATGTTTTTCAAAGTGTCACTTTAATGACTTCTGTCTTTTCATGTAGCTTACAGAGCACATATATAACTTCTATTATTATTTTCTGCTGTGGGCTTCCACAGGGTCTGGCTCTGGCTCATTTTGTGTGGATTGCACCTTTACAAGTGGCACTGCTGATGGGACTGCTCTGGGATATGTTAGAAGCTTCTGCATTTTCTGGACTTGCTTTTCTAATAGTCCTGGCCTTTTTCCAAGCCTGGCTGGGACAAATGATGATGAAATACAGGTGATGAGACTGTTTTAAAATATTTCAATATATTTTCCTGAAACATGTTTGTTTAAGAAGTTTATACCACTTGATTTAAGTGTCTTTAGTTATGACATTGTTACAAAGAGGAATCCAAAGAGTGTTGGCTGTGCCAGGAAAGTCACGGACAAGCCTTCAGTTATTTAGCAGCGGCTGTCTTAACTTAGTGAAAGATCTAACATGAAGTAAATAGTAATAATGCTTTGTAGAATTAAAGCTCGTTTAGAGCTTGTATTTTATCTTCAGTAAAACAACTACTAGCTTTCTAATAATTCGTTTCACATTCTTCATAATAATTCTGTTGAACTTTTTAAGCGTAGGCATATAGGGAAAGTTATGAATTATATATTAAGAAAGTTCTATATTAGGATGCAATGGGATACAAAGTAACTATACAGGATGAAAAAGATGAAGATTGACCTACTGCCTTTTTACTTTGTAGGAATAAGAGAGCAGGAAAGATCAATGAGAGACTTGTCATCACCTCAGAAATAATTGAAAATATACAATCAGTTAAAGCCTATTGCTGGGAAGATGCAATGGAAAAAATGATAGAAAGCATCCGTGAGTAAGTGTTCTCATTCATTAGTCAAATTTTTTATGTGCTCAGAGAAAAAATAGGTGGCTATGAACACCATCTCTGGTCGTGTTAGTTAAGAAGTAAAGCACACAATTATTAATCCTCTATAAACTAACAGTGCATTCCCACACTGCAGCTTGGTTTTTTTCCCAATTTGTCAAGTTCACTATGTAGGGGAATTTTTAATTTTTTTTTTTTTATTTGCTTCCTCATTTGTTATAATGATATTTCAGTGGTTAGCTTGCACAGGTAAAACAATTGTGGCATCTGTGTTTGTTTCTGGCCAACCCTATCCGCATCTCACAATAAAAAGCCCTTTTGTGATGATTACTTAAGGCTTTGCAGACTTTCCTATTCTGCGGTGGAGGAAACAGCGTGAGTCCTCTGCAGCCATTTTCTGAGAAATGCAATAAAGCTGGTTTTAAACGTTACGTGCAATCTGTGAAAGGATTAAAGTAGCGCAGCTTCACGTATTCATCCTGCACAATTGCATTGACATTTATTGTCTCTAGATAGCCTTGTATAACGCTTATCTCTTTGATTAATATCAAGATTGAACTGGAACTACCAGACCTGAAGCAGAGAGGAGGTAAAAGAGCTAACCCAGTTAGCTGAGAACGATGAGGTCTTCGTTACCGTCAGGGAGTCCTGGGGGAAAGGAGGAGAAATGACATATTGATTGATGGGTGACGCTGCACTAAAGCGTGTGTTTGTTTAGTCCTTTACAGAGAACTAAAATTCTATGCCAGGTGTGTGATTGGGGAAATAAAAGAAAATAAAAGAAATATAAGTGTCATATTATGATGTAAATAAAAGAGATGAAATTATATTATTACACAAACACCTTCTTGTTCAGCTGCTTTCTGAAAGACAATCCAGGGAAAGTGAAGTGTTCTTTATCTTCAGAATAAGGAAGACCTTAAAATTTTTAATAATTTACTATAAATGATCAGAGAAAACTCAATCTGAATCCAGGTCAGGAGTTCCAGCTCGAAGATGGAAGCAGGTTAGGATTCCCCTGGTGCCACTAGTCACGTGCGTTGCTTTTAGGAAATTAGAGGCTACAGCTTGTGAGCAAAACCTATGGAAATTAATGAAATAAACTGTAGGCCACATAGTGGTCACAGAAACCTGGAAAAAGGGCAGTCATTTTATGTTCTATATTTTCTACAATAATTTACAATGAATTTTGTAATGCTGAAATTCAATTTTTATTATATTATGTGTGGATTTTTAAGAGACAAGAATGCTAGCAATATTACAAGATCAAAGTATCTCTCTTCTGTTTCTCTGCACCAAAACACCATATTTTTTTTGAGTGATCCAACAGGCCACTTGGTGAAGACAGGTGCTGTGGATGCCCCATCCCTGGGTGTCTTCAAGGCCAGGCTGGATGAGGCTTCGAGCAACCTGGTGTAGTGGAAGGTGTCCCTGCCCATGGCAGGGGAGTTGGAACTAGATGATCTTTAATGTCTCTTCCAACCCAAACCATTCTATGATTCTATGATTCATCACCAGAGCAGGTCAAACTAGGAATGTCAGAGCTTCAACTGACTTTTGCTTGCTGAGCCAGCTCTGCAGGGCCTCCCAATCAGTTGGCTTGTTAAGCTGGTAGGAAACGAGACCTTGTGCGTGAAGCCATGCCTGTGTTTTATCAGCAGCATGTTACAACTCAGTTGTTACCAAACTGCTCCCTCTTTGGAGTAGCAGCTGTGTGCTTTAGCACTGAGGAGATATTTGGTGGCTTCTGCCCAGGCATTTGTGTGGGACTCGACCCAAGCCCCAAAATCTTTGTTATCCCTATTCAGTGCTGCCATCCACAGTCTCATACAACCTCTGGAGGCACCTACAAGGCCCTTTCTCCAGGACAGTGCCTATTACCATGACCTGAATGTCTGGCTACTTTCTTCAGGTCTGTCTTGTGAAATAGAGACTTAACAAGAGGTGCTAGGCATCCTGCTCCAAAACTGGCCAAGCTCAGATTTTCAGTCAGGGACTTCTAAGAACACTTTGGCTCACAAAAGTTGGTAAGATGCTGGATGCATGTGGAAGTCTCATGCATGCATAGTGTGGAGCTGAAAAGGGGGTTCCACACAGCTCCATAATCCTGGGTGGACTTTGCATGCAGACACTGGCTCAATACCAGAAGACACAGAAAGGTTATGGTGCTCAACCTTGCAATACCAGGTATTAGGGTCAGCAAGTTCTGCACAGTATCCTAGTGGTTAGAGCACTCACCCAGTGAATGGACACTTTGGGGTCTCCATCTCTAGACCCAGTTAATTGCCAGTGCAGCAGGACAATTGCTCTTTCACTACAGCAGAGTTGCGCCTGTTCAGGCAAAGCTGACCTGCAGGGCATGTGGGGAATGGGGAGGGAATGGGGTCAAAATGAGAGCAGTCAATAGAAAGCTTCAGCACTGTGAGTTTAGGGCTATCAACTCAGAAAAGTAATTACGCTCCTTGCACTGTTTCTCTTTTGATATAATAGTTTGCTCTAGGATGCACAGACATTGTAATCACCAGCTGCATCCCTGCTGCACAACAGTCAGTAAGCTACTCTGTAGACTCAGCTTCTATGGAGAAAGGAGGGTGGAGAGCAGACTCCCTGCCTCTCACCTCCCTAGTCTGAGGTTGACTGATGCCTTCTTCATGGGTGGAGCTGTTAGTAGCATGCTCTGCAAAAGGAGATGACATTGTGATCGGATTGTGGGTTGTTCTTAGTTTTTTTATGGTCTTGTATAGCAAATCTGGCATTTCAGAGTCCCTTATTTCTAGAGGAGTTATGTATCTAGATGGTATATGGGATGACGCTTCTTAGAGCGTATCACAGCATTAGTTGTTCAAGGATGGTTGTGCCATGAGTTGTAGAGGCTTGTGGTTTGTGAGATATCTAAATCGTGACATAGGTTATTGTCATTTTGTCTGACATCTCTGAATATAGGTGCCAAAATTTGGCTCCAGTGATTTTTGAGGTCCAAAATTGTTTTGAATCTTGCTTTTTGACTGCAATCCTAGAAAATAACAAGGATGAATAAGCCTCTGAGTTAATTGTTTTACCAACAGTTGAATCCAAAATATTTGTAAGATGTAAATTGTGGAATCCTATACTAATTATTTGTGTTTGGTTTTTTTTTTTAACAGAACTGAACTGAAGCTAACCCGAAAAGCTGCTTATATGAGATATTTCAACAGCTCAGCCTTCTTCTTCTCAGGCTTCTTTGTGGTGTTTTTAGCTGTGCTTCCATATGCTGTGATTAAAGGAATTATTCTCCGAAAAATATTTACCACCATTTCCTTCTGCATTGTTCTCCGAATGACAGTGACCAGGCAATTTCCTGGGTCCGTACAGACCTGGTATGACTCTATTGGAGCAATAAACAAAATACAGGTACGGTACATACACTGAAACCTTCCCAAGTACGTAAGCCAGTTCTTTATAGCATGTTATCTTGTCAGTTGATCAACAAAAGCACACAGCATTTATGCAGACTTTCCGAATATACTGTATGTCGCTTTGACTACACACCATGAAATGTCATTATAAATCTTGATATTGTTATATGGTTCCCCAAGCAGCATAGCCACAGGAGTCTCATGCTACCTGCATGCTGCTTTTTTTGAAACAGTGGCATTTAGTTATTTCTTCTCATTGCAGAATAAGGCACTCAATAAAAATATATAATGAGTTGTGGTGCTTAAGAGATGTTTTACCTTCAGAAAAGAAAGAACAAAATTAGTACATGTTTTGTATAGCCCGGCTTCCAGTTGTTGCAGTCACAGATCTTCTGTTCTCCTAGTTATTAGTGGCAAGAACAGCAGGTTGTGCATCTTATGCAAATGTGCATCTCATTCATTATGAGTAGTAAACATATTAAGGTACCGGTCAAATAATTATTACCTGCCTTACCTACTGAGATCAATTGCTCATATACCAGCATGAGAGGCTTATCTGCAGAGCCAAATCAGGGTGAATTCTCATTAACTCTATTTTATCTGCCATTTTGAAATCACACCTCAGGAACAGAATTCTTATTCTATTTTGGGATGAAATCTTAGGCTTTTGTTTTTACATATTTACAGACTAATTTTTTTTAAACATGTATTTTATTATTTTTAGTGTGATATCTAATATGGAACTTAAAGGTCTTAATCAGAAATCTGACCTTCATATAGAATAAGAAGCAGATAATTGGATTTTTATGATTTTCAACTGGGTAGAAAATTTGAGAAATCTAGCCATAAACCTTTCTATTGGCCATTAGAAGACTGCCTTGTCGGGTACCAGTTTAGGAAGTTCTTGTGCTCTCAGGTTCCCTAGGTGTTAGTGGAGGTATCCTGTCTGTCCTGTTTCCTGGAAGAGTGTATCCATGCACTCTCACAGAACTGGCAAGCCCAGTTGTCATACCATTGCCCTCACTTTACCAAGTGCTTGTCTTTGGGAATATTACTTCTGTGGGTGCTCTGAAATCCATAAATAATCATCTCTTTGTGACGGGTCCAGTATAGAACCCACAGACAGACTGCACAGAATCCCAGAACGCTGATGCCCTTTACTTGTCACAAAAACCATAAACAGAAATAATAAACCACTCATACATTTCTCTGGTTTAATTTCCTCATCAATTTAGAGCATTCACTGGGCCAGATGTGTCCCCTGGGTTACTGTGTTTGCCCTGTAGCTAGGCCCGTGTTCTCTAGACCATGAAGTGTTTCAGGGTCAGTGTGCTTTCTCTGACTGTCACTGCTCTAGCAACTCCACTGGATGATCCCACCACCCGTGTTATGAAAGCCTAGCTATCATTTCCTTTTTTTTGCATAAACTGTGTGTGTTTTGCCTTCCAGTTTTTCAACTGCTGCCCTTTCAATCATCTGCTTTTTGTCTTTTGCTTGTTCTACTTGAGAAATTTGCCAGTTTACTGTAAGGAACTGGTTTTCCTCCTTACCATCTGCTAATTTGTCCACTGTATTGCCCACGTAGACCTGCTTGGTTCCACATAATTTAAAAAGACAATTTAGAGGAGATGGTACCTACGGACTGCATAACCTTAACAAAACCCTGGAATAGAAAAGTTTCCTACATTAGTATAGGCTTACTCTTTTTTCCTAATATTATCCCAGAAGGTAATATGAGCATCAGGCTGCGAACTTGTGACATTTGAAATTACACTACTTGAGTGCTGCCCTGGCCAGGATCATTATCTTCCTCTTTGCTTTCTGTTGGTAGACACACCATTCTAACTCTTTTAAACTCTTGTAATTTTGGAACAGGGACATAGCATGTAGCTGCTTTGTTTCACTGTTTAACAGAATGCAACTTTCCACATTGTACTCCAAAAACAAAGCTTTATTGGAAAAGAATTAAGATCGGAGGGGTGATGCTGCCTGGTACAAGCAAAGAAAAGGCCAAGTTTTGATACTCTTTCTAAACCAGAACCAAATCCAAATCCATTTGTGATTATGTTTTGAGTAGCAATGAAAGAATTGGTAGTTTCAAAAATATTTCCTTCTGCATCCAAAATCGCTGTGTAAGCTATATTTATTTCTCTCTCTAAGACACTACAATGCAATAGCACCATCAGAAATAATAGCTAGTGCTCAGTGTTGGCAAGTACGTACTGCTTTGTGTGATACAGCTGTCATCCCTTACTGTTTCCCCTTATCTGCTTTCATGGTGTTTCTAGGATTTCTTGCTGAAAAAAGAATATACAGCCCTGGAGTATAATCTAACAACCACTGGGGTTGAGCTGGACAAAGTAACAGCTTTCTGGGATGAGGTTAGTACTTTTAACTAAATAAATTAAAAGACACAATGTATCTTTTTAACTGATATTTGCCTTGGTGTTCTCTAAAAAGTGCAGCGTACAATCCCTCATTTCAGCTGGCTTCAGCTACCAGCAGGCAAGGAATACATGGCAAGCAACTAATGCATGTTATCAAATTATCCATGGTTGACAAATTTTGGAAGAGACCTTTTAATGAGTGTTAAGGCCTGTAATAAGTAGTTATTTATGATGTAAGCCAGCCTGAAAAGAGAATCAGGCTGGAGCATGTATAAACATTGGAAAGCAGTTCTATAATAGGCAAATTTTGTTTGTGTCCAAAAATGTATGAACAAGTACAATACATGAAGAACTTAAATATTTAAGAATATAATAAATATGTTGCAGATAGGAAAAGTAACATCAGAAAAGTAAGTTAATGTGTTTTGGTAGGTTCGTAGTATGATACACATGTCTGCATCTGCATGTTTTAATTAGTTTTTATGTACATGCAAATACACTTCTCTGTGTGTTTCAGGGAATTGGAGAGCTGTTTGTAAAAGCAAACCAGGAAAACAACAACAGCAAAGCTCCTAGCACTGGCAACAATCTCTTCTTCAGTAATTTTCCCCTTCATGCCTCTCCTGTTCTTCAGGATATAAATTTCAAGATTGAGAAGGGACAGTTGTTAGCTGTTTCTGGATCTACTGGAGCAGGCAAGGTATTTCTATTTCCGTTGTTTCAACAAAAGTCCTAATAAATTAAAGGAATAGTATTGCTTTGTTATCTGTGTTGTTACCTGTGTTACTGCATTCTTACTGTCCTGTGCTCACAGTGAAAATTATAGCTGCAGGAAAAAGTATGAATGAACTGTAAGCTTCAGTATAATGGCCAATAGTTATTTGAAGTTTTACTCTATGGCCAATATGAGAGTTTGCGGAATATTTTTTTGTTCGTACAAGGATACAGCGTTAAGAAGGAAGTAGCAATTTAAATTGCAAAACTATTTTTCCATAGGAAGTAAAAGGAGGTTTGCAGGAATAAAGAGAACTGAAACCTAAATGCTTCCTGCCTTTAAAACAATAAACTGGAGAACATAGTATAGACATCCAGGTGGCTCAGTGTGCTAGAAAGCAGACTGGGTTTTTTTTCCCTGCCTTGCTAACATTTTAAGAAAAATCTTGAACACAAGATGGTCAGTCACCTGACAAACCTGACACAGATTAGCCAGGTAACTAAGATGCATGCCCTAGACAGTGATATTCCTGGTCACTTGTGCTCCAGTTCCTACAGTGCCTCGCTTGGACAGGCTCCCCGAGTCCCATGTAAAAGCCTGGGGAGGTGCAACTGAAACTGCTGGTTTTCTGGGAAAAGTTGTGGTTTAGATTAATCATCATTTTTGAACCTCAAAATGTCATCACTACCATTAGTGTGCAGATAACACATCTGATTAACCTCATTAATATAAAATGAGTTGAACTGTGATACTCTTAATCACTTTGAACTGCAAGTAATTAGATGAGTCTTTCATCTTGCCTGAGTTTTCTGAGGAGATGTGAAAGTGAAAACAAACATTCATTATGTGTTTGGCAACTTTTCCTGTTTAACAAATTATTGGTGAATATATTCTGATTTCTTTTACCTTCATTGGGTAAAATCTTTGGTCTGTTGGAGTCAATGGCAAAGGATCCATCAATTTCAATATGATTAAGGCTTCTATACTATTTTCTGTAATGATAGCGGTAGGAAAGAACAAGGGACTCAGGACATGAGGTTGTCAAGCTCTTATGCAGGAGTGCATTTTACTGTGATACTTCTGAATTAACAGAATACTTTTCCCATGTTGCTGATCATCTCAGGTGGCTATGGCTAAAGCTGATACTTGTAATAAAAAAATGGCAACTACACAGTGCTGAAGGACATAGGCATGTCTCCAGCTACCTGAGAAACTGCGGAAAATTCAGATCACACTGAGCAGTTTATGTGAACATAGACGTACAAAAAATTTACACTTCTCAGGGCAATAAAAATGAAAGGCTTATAATAGTATCTGAAAGATTTTAAAAAAATAAGGTTAATCCTCTCCCCACCGAAGAAGTAGTTTCTCCTTTCCTTATACCCTCTTAATTTATGGTTTCTTTCATGTTACTGGAGGCTGTTAGTGTATATCCCAGGAATTGTCAGGCCTGTGAAACAGACTGCACACTTATTTTGTCTGCAACAGGTGTGAAGGCTGACATCATCTCTTTAGTACTGCTTCAGTATTTTACAGGCTTGGGTTGGTGGTATTTTTTTTTTCCTGTTATATGGCACAAGATACAGTATTTTGGCATCCAGTGTGCAACACATACTAAGTGGTTGTCATTTGCAAGATCAGAAACTTTGTACTTAGCATTTTGGAAATGGTATTATGGAAAGAATCTCATGAGAGTCCCCCCCGCATATTGACTAACTTGTCAAAGGATTTCTGGGCTTGAGAGCATGAAACTGTGTCTTAGACAGATTTTTAGATCTTTGGCTGTTACGTCCCAGCTTTGTTGACTGTTTATTAGTGATAAGAACACAACTGGAATGGCTCTGTAACATATTTTTCCTTGTATTTCTCAATTCTATTCTTTGATCTAGTAGCCAGTGATGTGTGACAAGGTTACTACAAGCTACTGATTAACTTTGAAATTATAACATGTCAGTACTGAAATTGCAATCAATTCTTTTATGAAGGGAAATAGTAAATATAATTAAGTCATGTATTCACGTAAATGAGTTAACAGTTACAGAGGAAAATTCAGATCACAGTGAGCAGTTTGTGAGTAATTGTATACATATACACAAAGAAATGGCATTTCTCAAGGCAATGCAGATAAAAGGTTTATGAACACTAGCAAAATTGTAAACATGAATTGTGTTGTACAAACAAAGTAGTCAGAGATAATGTTAAAAATCAAGTAACATTCTCCATAAATACTAATACCTTGTGTCTGTATGTGCTAGCAGATATTTACATTGTTACTTAGTAAAACTACTGAAGGCTTAATTAAAAATACATACTCTTACACAATCTTTACCATGCATTGAATGAAATTTCTCTCATTTCAGAACCATGAAAACCTCCACTAATTGCAGCTTGCACGAGATCAGTACTTAGAGGGACGCTCTTTATAAGGCAAATGTAGCATTTTAGTGACTTAGCAGAGTGCCTCTCTTTTTGTTTAGCATTTCTTATGGTTGTACAGATCTCTGCTGTATTAATCGTTAATGATTTTTCAGACTTCTCTTCTGATGTTGATAATGGGAGAATTGGAGCCTTCGCAGGGTAAAATTAAACACAGTGGAAGGATATCCTTTTCACCTCAAGTCTCCTGGATTATGCCTGGAACAATAAAAGAAAATATAATTTTTGGTGTATCCTATGATGAATACCGATACAAGAGTGTCGTCAAAGCCTGCCAACTAGAAGAGGTTAGTCATCTATGACTCTTAAGACCTTTGACCCAAACCAAGTGAAAAACCCCAAAGAATAAGTGAGGGAGTGGAGCTTTAAGTAAGTGAGACATTTCTGAGACTTAAGGAACTCACCCTGGCACCCGAATTTTGTGGAACTGCAAGTCAGCCTTTTGCCAGCTCCTTGGGAGATAAACTGACGGTGCCAGTTCTGGTAGTTTATCCAACAGGAGCTAAATAAGCTGGCTCAGATGTTGTAAAGGGTCTCCTTCTGTCTCCCTTGCTAATTAAAAAAACCCAGGTAAAGATATTAATGTTAAAGAAATTATGTAAAAAGTGTTGTTCCTACACATTTTGTGTATGTGTTTCTTCCCTATAAAGAAGCTTTTCCTTCTAATCTTGGAAATTAACCTGTTTTCTCCTTTCTTTTGCATTTCAAAAATGGCTCCAGGGATAATTAGAACTCCATGCCAGAAACTCGAGTTATTTAGAGGAAAATCTTGACTGAAGTTGGGTTTTTCCATGTCCGCATTGAAAATTCTCACACTGGGAATTCTTGCAGGATTGTTCTTTGTGATAAGTAGTCCACAACAGTACAATGATACAGAAATGTCCTTGTGTGTGTCTGGTGTTGCCAGAGGGTAGTGTAGGAAAAGGTATCTTTTCACATTGCATGATACTGAAGGAGCCAGCATTTTAGACCTTTCCACCCTTATTGCTGTGCCTTAAGCTCAGACATTTTGTCTGTAACATATAGATGAAAACAATATTTAACTGAGCTGAATAGGATCTGTCTTTAGGCCACACAGCGAAACATATTTTCCTTTAGTGCCAGTCAAGCAGGAAAACAATAGGCAGTCTGTTTAAAAATGAGATGAGGTTACTGTGCTTTATCTCAGAGCAGGGTATAGTTAAGCGATAATCTTTTTCTTCTGTGTTTATGGCCATTTCAGCTTGTGTTTGGATTGTGGTTTGTTGGAAATCTTCCTTGAAAGCTTCTGAAGACAGGAGAATTAACAACTTCAGTGTCAGGCTTTCTGAAGAGAGTAGTCCTTAACCCTGGTCTTAAAAGTTGTAGTTAATGCCAAAGCTCCAAGAAACAACTGGCCTCAGCAGCTGGTAACTGTCCTTGCTCAAAGAGACTTCCCAGCTCAGGGTCCTGGTGTCAGCAGGATGGCTTGGTGTTTCCATGCTGGTGGGATAGTTTGGTGTCTCGGTAGGCTGCAGCTCCTTCGCCAACAGGCTCAATGAAACCATCTTTGATCTGTGTTGGTGCAGCTCTTAGCAGAATGATACGCTTCACCTTCTAGCAGGGGTCATTATTTGAGATCAAGTGTGATACTTATAAGGATCTTTTTTTTCTGGACTGAAGCTGAATAAATTGGGCTGGCCTGAAGAGAAGGCAGAAAGATCTGGAAGGAAGCCAAATGCATTACCTTATTGCTGTTACTATGCTTTCTAGTCTCGTTAGCTTTCATGTCTTAGTTACCGAACAGTATGGCAGATTGAAGGATGGATTTCAAATACTAATTCCCTGTTTATTCCCCAGTGTGACCTTTTAGGGGTTTATTACAACAAAGGTTAGTGCTTTGTTGGATTGGGGTTGTGTGTGTTCTCTTTCTTCAGAAAGGGAGGGTACCAGAAGGCTTTTGCCTAAGGGAGTTCACTTTGCCCCCTTTTCTGTGACTTTCCTAGGTAGTTACGTTGTCCACCTGAATGTAGGCCTGTTGCTGGGTCTAGTTCTTATATGGGTTCTTCAAGGGGAACCAAGTATTGGTGATTAAAAAGTTTATTTCCTTATTGAACATAAGCTGGAAGTCAGTTAACATACAGCTCTTAACAGTGACTGAGATTTACTTCCAAGCTCCATGCTCACAAAAAAGTTTTTGGGGAATACAGGGCCATCTTCTTCGACCCAGAGGACAAATAGATGTGTTACTACTGCAAGAAGTAACATACCTGCAAAATGCCCCCTTGGCTTAGCCATCTCCACCATCACACCCTATGCAGCAAGCATACTGAAGATCTAGTCCAATTCCACAATGTGATGTCTTTTTCCTTTTGTCTTGGTTAGTGTCAGTAACATACTACAGCTGGCTATGTGGGTCACATCGTATGGTATACACAGATTTGGGGCTTCCTGACACACCGTGAAAGGCCCGTTCCTGTCCTTCAGCAGAACAGGACACTTAAGCTGTGTGGCTTCATACAAGGTCCTCCATGCTTTGTTTTACATCTGTGGAGATATGCAAATGATATGCAAGTGTAACCTAAGGTGTAACCTAAATAATTGGGGGTGCATGAGAATTTTCAGAAAAGCCAGTGCGACATTTTTCTGTCTGACGTTTTCGATTGGTACATGGTTGATTTGCTAAGGAGCTATCACTTACAGCCCCTTTAGGGTTGCTAAGTACTTGAGGTCAAGTTATCTCAAGGTAATTATGAAAGATGGAAAGTACAAGTAAATATTTCATAGAGCTTTCCGTATTTTAAGTGTCCAAGAATAAACTTTTTACTGAATAGGAAATTAGATCTTTCTTTAGAGGTTAGAATGTGTTATGCATTATATTTTTATTCTGTAAAGTCCTGAAGAATGGCAAATCTGGTTATACTGACCAGTACCTATAAAATAGGTGGGCTTTGGTAGGTTTTCCTTGGACAGAAGAAGGAATTTTGTCATTTTGCTAAATGATATTCTTGCAGCTTCACGTTTTGTTCTAATTGTTTATGGAATCATCAAAAGGAAAGTTAAAAATATATATTTTTCTCTAATAACTTTTGAATATTCACAATTATCTTTACTGGAAAGTAATGAAACTATGAGCAACAGAAGAATTTTCTTTTCTTCCTTTGTTTTCTTTGTTTTCTTTCTTTTATTTTTGAGCCCAAGTACTTTTATAGCAATTTAGAGCACTAAACACTGAAATACATTTTTTTGTAGTCCAAAGAATTCATATAGCTACATGTAGTACTTTCTGGACTTGCGTATTTGGCTTAAGAGATTTCTGCCTTCAGCTTCTTGTTCTTGTTGCCTTGCTGCAATTCACCTATCCTCCAGTTGTGCTGGTAGACCTGTTCATGATGTCATACCATAAAACAGAAGATGAAGATTAAAAAGAAAATGTTTATAGTATGTTGGAGAACTGCTTCCCTCCTAAATACTCTGCCAGGATAGTGTGGCAAAGTGTCTTTGTGTAGTGCACAACACATTAGGATCTCAGTCTGTGCCTGGGTTTACAGGCTCTGTTAGTTTGTACACGTCCCTTGAGAATCCTTTTTTTCTCATGCATAAGGTAACTGCTGTCTCACCCAGTGCCCATCACAGAGGTGCGTAACTGATGAACGGCCAGATGCAGTGAATCGTGTCATACAGGAGATACTATTTTGTGAGACTGCATATGGGAAACGTGTCTGAATGGTGCTCCTTTGAGTGTAGTCCCACTTGATGGCACACATGTGGCAGCTGCGTGGTGTCACAGTTTTCATTCATTCAAGTACCACTGCCTGTCATAATTTCAGGATGACTCTGTATAGATATATAATGCTGAAGAAGCATGAGGGGTTCTCAAATGCATCTCTGTGTGCACCAGGAAAAGCTTGTATAAGGTACTTTTTAAACCTCTGCTTGTACAGCTTATTGTATATTTTTATGGTAGTGTAGCCTGCTTTATTTGTGTAAAATGATTCAGGACTTGATTATAATTACATTTCTTAATTATATTTTTCCTTTGAGGGTAAGTGGGGCATCAGGGGAGGTAAAATCATGTTTTACAATGTAGTTCTAATTACTGCAGTTTGGAAATGGGCAAAGGTTAAGAGAAGTGGAAGGTGATAGAACAACAGAAAGACTGCTTTGGAGTTGAGATGAAGGGACTGTAATTAAGAGCTACTTTAGCATGCTTGACATCCTATGCAAACATCCTTACTGGCAAAAATTATTTCTGAAAGTCCAGCACAAACTAAATATGGCTGCAGTGAGAGCTAAGGGGTGCATAGATGTTGCCCTTGTGTGATGCTGAACTCAGGGGAATGCCAGTACATTTAAATTGCATGATACATTCTGTGCAACGTCACGGTAAAAGAAGTTTTACAAAAAGGCGTAAGAGAAGAGCTGCTCGTTCCTACTCCACTGCCTTCTTCCTCTTTTTGCCTTTGCTTGAGTAATAGCGGATACTTTAGCAAGCAAGGAGGGTAAGTACCGAATTTAAAACATCTTCTGTAATGAAGGTCCCAGTTTGCAAATAGTGAAGTAAAGGCTTTCAGCTTCTAGATCAAACCATTCCAGCACACATCAATAGTCCTTACCATTTGTCCTTTATTCAGAAGCTTTTTTGAAACAAATTGTTTCAATGGGTTTAATTTTGAGTGTGCAGGTATTACCACAAATATATTAACTTTAAAATTTTAAATTGGCATGCTATTATACAGAGAAGCCAAGATGTAATTGGTACGGATTCCGAACTCATTTCCTAAAGGCAGTCCCCATAGGCAAGCTTAAAGGTACTCAAAAAGTAAAATAAGATGAATTGGTGCTGCCTCGTCTTATGCTACCTTATTTTTTTTACAAGGCGTTTTACCCTTTTTATCAAGTACTTTTCATCATTATCATGATAAAAATCAATTAACAAGAGAAGGTGAACTTTTGCCTAGCACTTCAAATTAAGGACTAATTATGAACAAATTTAACACTGAAAAAACATCCTGCATAATTAATTGATTTTTACTGTCATTGCTCAATAGCAAGAGCCCCTGGGAGATGTGAACTGGATGAGTGTATACATCTGTGGAAACTTGCTACTAAATTTGATGCAATTCCACAGATGTAACTTCCCCAGAGATTGAAGGGTTGTATTAATGTCATGGCAGGGATAACACAAACATAAATTCAGGGATAACACAAACATAAATTGGAGTTTGTAGGAGTAGACACCTGGGTTTGCAAAATCCTTGTTACTGATATAATGAAAAATGAGTAGGGAATGTGGCTTGATTTTCAGTTTTTTAGGTTGAAAAGTCAGTATTAAATAGCCTACTATACACAAGGTGTGGGATTTTTATTTGGTTTTAGCACTTGCCAAGTTAAAATGGTAAAACCTTTGGACAGTTGAAACAGGAATCTTCATGTCTGAATGCTGTTAACATTGATCAAAATCATCCTGAGAGGATGCGTTCCTCCAGTCAAGACGGCAGAAGCAGGCCCGTTATAGTTATTAGTTAGAAAATAAACAAGCATCGTATCCCATATGAAGGGGTGCAGTAGTTCATTATTTTGAAGCCATACTTCCATGACTTCCATTTTAACCATTTTTGCAAGGTAAGATAGATATTTTTCCACCTAGTTAGTTCATTTGATCCTTCAGTAGTTACCTAAGAGCCCATAAACACATAATGGCAAACTACTCTGTAGAGATTACCACTGTTAAGTAAACACATGTTCTGATTTGAGAGCCACCACCTGCTCATGAATGTAATGTTTAACATGGCATGCAGAGAGAGAAATGTTTCCATGCAAAATCAAATCATATAATAGTACTAAAGAAATTCGTGGCCAGATCTTTTAGTTTTTTGAGCTGGTTTTACAGGGAGTGCAGGAGATTCCTTTTCATCTAAGAACTTAGATTATAGAGGGAATGACTACAGGAAGAGACAGTCAATATGCCAAGCCCTTGTTTGTGTTCCTGCTTGTTCGACGTCTCCTTGCAAAGGATGGCATCCATCCCTGGGGGATGAGTTCACTGCAGTGTCAAGGATGCCCTGAAACAGAAACATATATCCTTGCATCCCCCTCTACTGCTCCAGCCCCTTTCATCTGTGCTGGTTTTGGGATTGTTTGGCTTTTGGTGGTTGCTTGGTTGTTTTGTTGTTTTGGGGTCTTTTTGGGTGTGAAAGTTGAGAGGTTATGATGTCAGTGAGTGAAATACTTTGTGCCCTGGTTTTGTACCTGTTTTTCACAAGGGATACTGGCAGATTACAAAGTGTAAGGAAAAGCGGAACAATAAGGATTCAAGTCTGGAACGGAGTGCTTTGAAGTAGGTATTTCTCTACAAGAGAATATTCAGGTAGCTTGGTTACCTAATCAGATGCATGTCTTGCCGTGTAAACTATGTGAGAACAAGTTACTTAGCCTGTCTTTGTAGCTGGGGAGAGCAACAGGCATGTCAAGGGGAAGTTCATCTCATCCTAACAGCTAAAATAGCATAAATGCCTCTTTCAGGCAGAAAGGCCACATAGTATGTGGAATCTCCCATTACAGCTATGGCATCTCAGACACGTGGGCCCAAAAGCTGGCTACCTTTATACTTTTTCCACCTTGCATTGGTATGATCCACTGGCATGAGCAGACTCCTCTAACTGAAATTCTTGTCTGTGGCCCAAAATCCTGGGCGGATCAGCTGTGAAGGTGCTGATGCAGTGAGTTCCCTGGGGGAACTGGAAGTAAACAGACTAGCACAGTTTTTTTGTAGCAGATGAGCATCTTGATTTGAGAAAAAGATAGGCTCAGGCTCCCAAATGCACTGACTTGAAGAAGTTTATCAGCAATCAAGTTTAACAGAGCCCCTCTGCAATGTTCTGTGTTGATACCATTTCGTTAAAGACCTGTTTCAGTAAAGACAGCTCTCCCCACCCCTTTCCCTGTCTTCAGTACAGGGCTCTGGACTGATTACCTTGGATGTTGTCCTATCTTCCCTGTCACTTCTGGCATCATATTTAATTCCCTTAACCTGCGTTTAACCTACCCACACGCAGCATACTGACTACTTCATGTTTCAAAAATCTGTTCCATGGGAATGTTTCACCATAGAGAAAGCACGTTTTGCCAGTATTCGTGTGAGTTTTGGGTGAGCCTGACACTCTGCTCAAGGTCACAAACTCTTGCAAAAACAAAGCTTGTGCTGTTGGATCATGAATCCTTCATAAATGGTTCAGCTGAAATTTAACAAAAGTTTTGGCTTCAGGAATCATAGGCAATGAGAGGATAGTCACCTAAATAAAATAAAATATTGAAACATAATTTCTGGTTTGAAACACTTTGAAGAGATCTGGCTTTCTGGCTTCTGGCCCAGGAAAATGAGGACTCAAGTATGTTTAAACTTGTTATCCAAAAGCCAAGGTAGAAAAAACTACTGAAAATTCTTAATCTTTAAAACTTAACAGAAATTCTCACTAGTAGGTATGAGTCTGAAACACAAGACTTGATTTCAAAACTTTAAAACCTTGCAGTTTATTTCATATCTGCCTTACTTTCAAGATCATTTGTGTTCTGAAAATCAGGACAAATTGAAAGTTATGTATTATGCAGAATGCCATTTCAAATTAATTATCTAAAGATTCTTATTAATCACCAAATTCAAATCTGGAGGTTTGTTTCAGTTTCATTTCTACCTTGTTGGTATATTAGAACTGAATATGATTTTTGGAAGTACATAAGTAATCATGTTAGTGAGAAATTTAGATTTTTCTTAGATTTTCCTCTTTTAAGTAAAGAGAAAAATTATCAAAAGGGTGGAACAGTATTGCAGCTCCTTGGTACTGCTTCCGCTTAACTTATGTTCAGCTTTACTTGGCATTTTATACATAAAGTATTTTTCTTTTTATGTATTTCTTTATACTTCAGTATTTTTCTTCTAATATATTGCAAATAGTTCATACTACAGAAAGGAAATTGCATGGTGTGTTCAGAGACAGCTTCTCTAAAACACAGAGAAAGGAGGTGAGAAAAGGAGTACTTTGGTAGGTGAGAAGGAGGTAGCAATGTGAATGGGGGGATTTGCTGGGAACTGTGAAAATAAACATGGGTAATATTAATGGCAGTGAAGAGAAGGAAGGGTATAGAGATTATAAAGCAGCTGGCACTGTAGTAAAAAAGAAGTGAAATAGAGAAAAGGGTTAGTGAAGGTGAAATGGAGAGAGCTAAGACCACTCCTCTGTTCCATGAGTTTATGACTGTTTTATCTTTCTGGAGGGGAGGCAGAAGAGAGAAGATGGAAAGCTACATCATTAAGGACATATTTAAGGAAGAAAGAGGGGCCTCATAAGTAAAATACAAATGTTCTATCAGTAGAACTGCTTGAGTAGTTTGAGTGGCCTTGGATCTATAAAGCAACTACTTGCTGAAAAGCATGGTTCTTAGAAACTATTGACTGTCATGCTTTATGATCTTAATTGTTGCTAATGTTTTACCAAATGATTTTGATAACAAACAATCTACCGAAAAGACTTGGAGTGTGAAATCCATTCTGAGGTTTCTTTTTTTTAACGAGATCCTATTTCCTATTCACCCTGAAAAAAGTTATTACCTTAAACTCTCTCAGCTATGTTCTTCCATACCAAGCCCAAATGTATTATGAGGGTCATCCCTTTGCTGCTGAGGTAGATAAATATGACATTTACATTATTAAAATTGCAAACAGATATTCAAAGGAACGCTTTCTCCTTGGGTGTGCAACTTGAGATTTGTTAGCTCCTGATAGTAGAAGCACCTGCAAAAGATACTAATGTCTGTGGGAACTGTGTGTGTGGGTTTGTTCTCTGAATAGTTACCAATAGGTTTCTCAATGTAAGCATTTAGAAATAGATATGTTAAAGAAAATCCTGTGACTACTTCATTAATATGCTGGGTTTTGTGCTGTTCAGCATCATTACATTAGGTTTGTCCCTGGCTTGATTTCACTTCCTGCATAAAATGACAGCAAGGATGTATTTGGACCAGCCCTATGTACTTTTTTACAATAGGTAATGCATGTTCCAACAAATAGCATTGTGTGTCTATTGGACTTCATCACTCTGTTTACGCCTTTGAAAGAAATTACTAAACATTTTTTAATTATTATAATTACAGGCTGAAAAGTTCTTTGTCTGTTCCATGCCATGTATTATCCTGAGGTGAAGGGTAGAAGAGAGCAGAAGGGGAACTCATTAAAAGTTTGATTAAAATTCCATGTTGACACACCTGCAAAGAAATCTATCTGACAAAATCCTACCACCATTTAAAAAAAATGGGAGCCCTGGAATTGACTAATTGTACCCTGTTTGCAGGGGAGGGCACACTGGGCCCAGTTCTTCACCTAGGCTTTTTTTCAGAAAAGAAATAGAATCAGGAAACCGCAATGGCACCAGCACCATTACAGGCAGCAATACGGGTAGAAATGGGGAACAGTTGAAATTGGGTTAGATATCTAGATACTTAAGCATGTAAATCCCAATGATATTGGCTAAATGTCACAGTTAAAGATGAATAACATGACTCCCACATGCACAGTGAAACCGCAAGTGGTCTGAGCAGGTCATCTCCAGCAAATGCCAGAAAAGCTTTTATGCCAGAATTTCACATGTCTGTCTAAACACTTCATGACCTACAGGAAGATGATTTTGCCACGTTCAGAAAATCTTCCTTTAAATATGTTGCAGGCACTGTTTTTCACATCCCTCTTCTGTAAACAGGGATTTGCTCGTGTGGCTCTCCTTTTACACAAGGAAAATTACTAGTTAATGTACGAAGAATTTAAAAATCACCTGCAATAGCTTTTCCATACATAAGAGCATCTTGATTTTAAGGTCAGAATCCTCTAAGTCAGGAAGTAAGCGCTATTATCAAATTAAAGAGTTGGGAGAATCTCCCATTTCCTGACAGACCAGGCAGTCAATTTCTAGTCCTTGAGTGGCTGGACCTTTCATCTGTCACTGATCCAGGGCTGAACGGCATTGTTCACTCTTTTCCTGAGGTCAGGCCAATTTACATGGGAGGAAGAAGGAAACATTTCTCGGGAAGGATCTTTATTTATTAATTTATTCTGCAAAACCTCAGAGGCTTGGAATGCCAAAAGGCTGCTCAACAGAGAGTGATTAGCCATCAAAATCACAGCGGGGTGATCAAAAGTGGATTATATCTGACTTTGTATGAAATGCAAACTTCTGGAGAGCAGTTCGACTTAGAATCCCAGGTCGTATTGCCCTGGAAGCGCTTCACGTGTCTTCCACTCTTTTTCCCAGGAGCTGCAGGATTTCTGTGGGTGCTGTAGAGTGCATGCAGACAGCTGAGTTCCTGCCTGCTCCTCGGCTGCCTGGGGGAAGAGAGACCCCCAAAACAGGCCACCTCTTCCAAGGCACTGCCTAACGCCTGCTCCCAGAAGCTCACTTTCTGAGGGATTTTGTATGCCACTTTTTTCCCCTAGAAGTTGCACTAAAAGCCTGAGAACACTGGCTCCGATTTTGTCTGGTACCAGGTGCCTTGGGCAGCTTCCTTGGCTGCAGGAGATCCCTGCCTTGGGAGCACAGGCAGCGAGAGCAGCAGTCTGGTGGTGCAGGCACTGGGAGCTTCTGGGACACTTGGGCTTCCAGCTCGGCTCATGGCAAAGTGCCCTGGAGTCATACCTGCTGGAAACTGAGGTGCCCTGGGGCATAGGGAGATCATCCAGCCAGTGTTTCTGGGAAAAGTCCCCTGAAACTACCGCTATCACAGTGATGGTGGGGTCACTGTATTGGCTTCAGGACATAGGCCAGGTAAGGCTTGAAGGCAGGATTAATATTTTTTGTTAGAGCAGCTGCAAAAGTAGAAAAACTAGACAGCCTTCAGGCACACAAACCATTCTCCATGGCTCCACTTCCATTCATTATTGTTGTTTACATGGATCTTCGGGTTCGGTGCTCAATACTTCCCTCAGCCACCTCTGCTAATGGGGCACAATGACGTCCTTTTCTCCTTTCTCCTTTCTCTGTCTCACGTGAGAGTGGAATGGTATTTTCTGGTTTTATCACAATTGTGTGTAACCTACAGCCCAAGCAGTGGAACTTGGCTCCCAAGCCTTTTGCAAACCTTG
Organism: Eurypyga helias; assembly: GCF_000690775.1. NCBI lineage: Eukaryota > Metazoa > Chordata > Aves > Eurypygiformes > Eurypygidae > Eurypyga > Eurypyga helias. The sequence goes on from NW_010237703.1 coordinate 38,224, forward strand.
AGCATTCCTGGCATTCCCAGCTAGGAATTTTGTGCAAGCCATTATTAATGAACCTGAATTGCAAATTTTTCTGGCTTTTCAAGAGCTCAGATCCAAAGTTTGCTTCTTGCTCTCCCTAAATTCAGTGGCAAATGCATTTATCTCTTTATTTGACAGAAAGATCAAACGGTTAATATCTTGGGCTGATACTGTATGAAGGTACATTCCTTGCTTTTATGGACATCTAGCAATTAAGACAAATATTTGTTCCTGAAATCGTGCAGCTCATGATTGCTCTCTGTGATAGAATGATGTGTTTTCTTTTATCACCATTCCAAGTACATAAACAAATGAAAGAAATAAATAAACCTCTGTGCGAGGGTGGTTTTTTTTCACCACTTCTGTCTAACCTGTCTGTACACTGCTTACACTGTGCTCCCATGTAGTCTGTAGCTTGAGTTTCCTGGATGTGAAAAATACGTGTCTGATTCTTAAAAAAACGTTTGTCAACAGGACATTTCCAAGTTCCCAGACAAAGATTATACAGTGCTGGGTGAAGGTGGAATCAGTCTGAGTGGAGGCCAGAGAGCACGAATCTCACTAGCAAGGTGAGTATTTTGCTCTCTAAGTAGTGTACTGTTTCATGCCTAAGGAACGTGTTATGACTTAAGTACTTAAATACACGTGGACTAAGTCCTGCTCAATAAATATCCTCTAGGTTTATCAGGAACTTCATTTTGCTATCAGAAATCTGAGTTTTGCTAGGCAATTACGTTTTTGATACACCTGCATATTTATTAGTTGAATTTTAGAAGTTTGATGTCATGTGCATTCTATGGCTTAGCTGAGGATGAATCTTTCTGTCCCTGATGCAAGATGCTGTTTGGAGATTCAGACCTTTAAGTGTAGCCTTCTTACTACTGAAGAAACCCGTACAAAGATACAAATAAAAAATATTCCAGGATCTTTCCCTGCTATGACGCTTCTACAAACCAGTTTATGTATCGATTAATGACATACTCCCTGTCTATAGGTAACAAAAATGAAAAAACTGCCATGCTTCGAAAAGTGTTGAGCATAGTTTTGGTCTTTTCTGTTGTAAAAAGAGAAAGTGGAAAGCAATGTCTTGTCAGTACCTGTGAATAATGGTCTGGCCTTGTCTGTCTGACCTTCCAACATTAGTAAGGAATTTTGAAGGTCTACAGAACAGTAACATAGGTGTTTGTCTTATAAATTAGCTATGTATTACAGCAGAACCACTTACCTAGCATCAGAAATCTGGTAATGATAGCTCTGATGTGTAAATGGCCCCATTTATTTCTCTGCCAAGTGCACATTGTGCTCGTTCCCATGCTCAGAAATGCTGGGCAGAAGCAAAACCACATTATCGTGATCCACACTGGCATCCCCTGAAAGGTGTGCATGTCTGTGTAAGGCTAAAAGATGGGTTCATTAAACCAGAGAGGCTTTCAGTGTGGATCTTTCTAGCAGATTTGTGAGAGGGAAGAGGCATATGGATGGGCCTGTTTTATGCAGTAAGATAGAGAGGAGGAGCAGGCAAAGCTTTCAGAGCAATAAAAAGCTTCAACCAATAAAACCCACGTAGATTTTAATTTAAAATGCAGTAATTATGTGGAGTATTTCCCAGATTCTATGAATAATCATGTCTGTCACTTTTCACATGGTCACAGCTCATGTACTGCAGGACCACAGAACTGCTATAGTATGTCAGCTATATAATTATTTTTTTTAAAACAATTAAACGTCCCAAAGACTGTGTCTGTATCTGCTTTACCTTTTGTTTGGGCTCCAGTCTAAGCTCAACATACAGCAAGCTGTGCAGGTGTTGAGGTGTGGGTTGCAGATGAATCTCTGGGAAAGCTAGAGGAGTAAATTTAGGATCACAGCCCGATGTTGTATCCTTCTGCACTGGTGATAAGCTGGATGTTACTTGCTTGAACTGGCTGCATACACGTCTGGTGTATTCTGTGCAAAGTCATGTGAAATGAGAATCCCTGATGGAAGTGCCGTCAACCAGCTGTCATGAGAAGCAGGTGAAGATTGCCTGAGCCCGTCTTTCTTGCTGAGCTCTGTCAGTGCCTGCAGCTACAACCTGGGGAAGGAAAGGACCAGGAGTAAAAACCAGTGCATGCCCTGGGTTTGAGCTAGCTCACTGGCCCAGTAGCCTAAATTAGCCAGTCATGTAGAGCTACTAAGTCCAACACACAAATCATAGCAATAATTTGAGTGCTACAATTATTCCAGAAAAAAACTTGCAAACTTTCTTCTGATGAAAGTGCCAAGAACGATATGAACTTTTTGTTGTTGTGCAGCCACTACATCATAATGTATGGTCAGTGAAATCCATCGTGACAGAGGATTTTTCAATAATGTTGCTTGCAACTTAATATACTATTACTGAGGGCTTTTACTCCCTATTAAATATTTTCACATTGTTTAACATAATGATTTTAGAACTCATTTTTAGAATACTTTTAAAAGTACTGAAATGCAGCTGTCCAATTTTTCTTTACTAATTATACTCTGATTCCTATCACATCATGATTTTCACAGAGGAAGGCAAGGGACCTTTTTGAACTTATATTGAGATTGATTTAAAAAAAACCCCAACCTCTTAACTACAGGTTTAGGTCTCAGTGAGCCATGTCCAGGCACAAACAGCTTAAGGTCCTAGTGCTACAGACAGGTTTTCATGTCCTGAACTCAAAATATTGTATAGTCCCATTTCAGATAATGTTTGCAAGATCATGGCTCACTAATACACTGTCTTTCTTCACCAGTTATTTCAAAGTACTTTTAGAAATAAGTGCTGAGACCTAAGTCTTTTCACACAGTTATTTACATATATGTAATATTCTCTCAGGCACCGGTAGACGTTAGATTAGGTACTACGTTCCCATTTAAACAGTCATTGTACTCAGATGGGGACTGTGAGATTCAGGCCATAAACAGATCTTTAAAGTAACCTGTGTAAAAGGCAGCTGTATAGCTTCCTTTGATTGCACAGAAATTAATGGAAAACTGGGTGAGCTTATAATGTGAACTGCAGCAAGGCAAGGCTTTATTGACTGGTGTCTTATAAACACATTTAACGTTGAACTCCGACTCCCTATTGATGCTGTAGAAAAGTCTATCAATTACAAGCTCTTGAGACAAACCTGTAACAGTATCCTTTATAAATTATTTTTATGTACATTTATAAGACCTGTGAAAGTTAATGTCATTTCCATTTTCTCTGTTCAGAGCAGTGTACAAAGATGCTGATTTGTATCTCCTGGATTCTCCTTTTGGACATTTAGACATTTTTACAGAAAAAGAGATATTTGAAAGGTACCGTATGTTTTGATAGATTGAATTTAAGAATCCCACAGAACAGCACAAAGTAAAACCAAGAACAGAAATTTAACAACAGCACAAAAATACTGAAGTGATCAAAATTACACCTTTTGGGGATGTTTATTTTTAGGGATTCTCGTGAATATGTTGTGTTAGCAGTAGGACAGTGTACTGTGCTGGGAACAAGCTGGGGCCAGGTGTGAGCGTTACTGCTCCTTCCATCTCAACATATTGAGCCTGCTATAATCTATTACTCCCAGAGCGCATGGGTTTATAGCTGATGTGTCTGTCTACCAGAAAGGCTTTAATTTTAAAATACTTACTTGCTTTTTAAGTATAGATATTTACAAAAACTATATTTTGTCTATTTTTCTAATGACGGAAAGACTGGTCACCTGAAAGTGCCCAGTGATCAAGAGATGGGCAGCAGGTTGGCCAAAGACAGGGCCTTCTGGCTTGTCCTAGTGGTGTAGCTCAGAACAGTCAGGACACACACTGCTGTCCAGGAGCTTTTCAAAGTTTTGAAACTGAGCTAGTGCTTTTGAGTTTGGTAGCAAAAGATTTAAGTAAGCCTAAGATGAAAAGAAATACTTCATTTTCATGTTGAACTGTGCTTTTTGGTTTGACCTGAAAATGATTAAATTTTCCCCCTTCTTTTAGTTCCTTTACACATCTCAGCCTTACAGCCTCCTTTGTAGTTTGAGGGAGCACCCGAGACTGCTCATACTGGGAGGGGGGCAGGTAACGGTACGTAGATTGAAAGTGAAAGGGATAAAAGCAGCATTTAATCATGAAGAAAAAAATCTCATTTTTAACACTTTCATCTTTTATAGCTGTGTGTGCAAGTTGATGGCGAATAAAACTAGGATCTTGGTTACTTCAAAACTGGAACACTTAAAGATTGCTGACAAAATACTAATTTTACATGAGGGGAGCTGCTATTTCTATGGAACATTTTCTGAACTTCAGGGTCAACGGCCAGACTTCAGCTCAGAGCTGATGGGATTTGATTCTTTCGATCAGTTCAGTGCAGAGAGAAGAAATTCAATTCTAACTGAGACGCTGCGACGATTTTCCATTGAAGGAGAAGGCATAGGGTCACGAAATGAAATAAAGAAGCAATCTTTCAAACAAACATCAGATTTTAATGACAAAAGGAAGAACTCCATAATTATTAACCCCCTTAATGCAAGTAGGAAGTTCTCAGTAGTACAGAAGAATGGGATGCAGGTCAATGGGATAGAAGAAGGCTACAACGACCCACCAGAAAGGAGGCTCTCGCTGGTACCTGACCTGGAACAGGGAGATGTAGGTTTGCTTCGGAGTAACATGCTAAACACTGACCATGTGCTGCATGGTCGGAGGAGGCAATCTGTGCTAAACCTGATGACGGGCACCTCTGTGAACCATGGGCCAAACTTTGCCAAAAAGGGAAGTATGTCGTTTCGGAAAATGTCTGTGGTGCCTCAGACAAACCTGTCTTCTGAGATAGATATCTACACCAGGCGCTTGTCTCGGGACAGTGTCTTGGACATAACTGATGAAATCAATGAAGAGGATTTAAAGGTGTGTGTTGACTTATGTTCATCTTGGCTTTTGATATGGTGATAGCTTAGTGCAATGTACTCCTTATATATTTTTCGACCTGTATTATTCCTAATGCAGTACTCCTCTGTGGAATATCTTTTTGGAATATCTCTGAATTTTTTAAACACAAATATCATCTTGAAATCATTGAGATCCTCAAAAACTTATTTTGCCTGGTTTTTTACAGTTTCTGAATACTATCTGTAGAGAATTTCAGTACAGAATTCTAACCTCCTGTGTTTAACATACCATTAAGGTTACTTAAGCTAAGTTTAAAACTATAGCATGGAAAAATATTGTTTTAAAACTGTTATGTAAAATTGAAATTTGAAATGTTAAGGGTCATGGAAAAAAAAGAATACATTTGAAGTACTAGCACACTTCTTAAAACTGGATTTTGATAAAGTTTGACTAAGTTGTCAGACTGCTTAGCTCCCATGTTCTGATACAGATAATGAACAGAGGAGTAATTTGGATTTTACTCTTTTTTTATGGATGTGCTGGAAATTATTGAGTTTTATACCAAGAACTGGACCAAAATTCCTTTTTTCTATTAACTATCAACTGGTCATCATGATGAACTACTTTCATTTTCAAAACTGACATCTGATTTTCACAGGATAGCAAAATTTTCTAAAGCAGTTTCCTAGGTGGAAAAAAGTCTACAAGAAATTAAACTCATAATTCGCTGAAGCACTGCCCTTTTTTTCTTTTTCTTTATTGATCTCAGAAAAAAACCCAACCCTCAGAGTATTTACAAATTTACTCTAACAGCACAATAATAATCTCCACTGAAAGAAAATAGCTATTGATTAACCATTTCTGAGCTTCTAATAGTGCTGGACAAATTTTGGTTGTTTCTTTCAGTGTTGTCTGAAAATTTCAAATCGTCTCAATTCTGTTATATCAGAGATGACTCAACCACTCAGTAGCTTCTTCTCCAGCCATTATCAGTCAATTTGAATGCTGCAGTTCAGTTATTTGGAGCGAGTTAGCAGAAAGAATGACAGCATTCATGTGCCAGAAATTTTCATATATAGATACTATTATGATTCTGATGATGGTCTTATCAATTCTTTGACAGGAATGCTTTACTGATGATGCTGAGAGCCTGGGTACTGTAACCACATGGAATACCTATTTCAGATATGTTACCATCCACAAAAACTTGATTTTTGTTCTAATTTTGTGTGTGACTGTCTTCTTAGTCGAGGTAAGAAAACCTGCACTTGATGCCACGTTACTACAAATGGTGTTTGTTCAAACTGTGTTGTTTGTGATGAAACCATAAAGGCATGAAGCGTCAAGGCATTAGCTCATGTGTGTCACTCATTGGCAACTGCTGTTAAATGATAATGCAATTACTTTTCTACCATTTATAAGCATTTCTCACCAAAGATAGTGACTAGTGCATGACATCAGAAGACCCACCATCTCAGATCATCTATGTTGTTTTCTGCTGTGTGGTACCATGAATAAGAATTGTTTCCCTGTGCAGGTCTCATTAGCTATTAGAAATAGAGGACTAGTTTCTGGCTGATTGTGTCAGTGAAAGGTTTTTAACAGTTCTGTGGTGGCATTCAAACTTCTCGTATCATCAAACCTGCAGAAGGATAGAATTGATGTTATCCTGAGTTTAATGTTATGTTGCAGGTGATTTAAATCAGTTCTTTTTGACCAGGAATAAAGCCTGGATCTTAAATCTAGTTGGAGGTCCCAAAGTTTTTCAACTACTTCCAGAAGCAAAACAGTATGTAGATGTGTAGCTGTTCTTATCATGTAAGTATTTTCACGGTAGTGGAGAATGGCTGTGTAAACCCACAACAGCAAAGCTGCATGTGAGTGGTAGGGGAAGAGGAAGTTTCAACTTTGAGGTATATCAGGTTTATCCCCCTATATTCAGCATATATTTCTGATCTTGATTACAAATTTTTTACTTTTAAATTAGACTAAACCCTTTTTAAATAATTCAAAAGCCTCATCTTCTAATTGAAGAACAAATGACAAAGAATGTATCCATCTAAATTGAAACATTCTGGTGTGACTATTGCTTAAGCAAAAGCCTATTGATAAATGAATAGGCTGGAAGATTTTAAGTCACAGCACAGACTGTATGACCTTTAGCAAACCGTTGTGCATGAAAAAAATTGTGACACCCTTCAGAGCTGGATGGGACTATTGTGGAAATACTAGAGGTACTATTTTAGATTTAGAATGGATTGGTTTTTATTGTAGCTCCCAAGGTGAGTCCACACAGATGACCATAAACAGGGCATTGTTTGTACATTCTTCCTAGACTCGTGGTGTGTATGTATGTGTGTAGCTTGCTTAAGTGGCTGAAAACTGTGCTTCCTAGATGCAATATCCAGACAGTAGGGTTGCTGAATGGGAAGAAGAGCAGTCATGAATGGAAACATGTAGAAAGGCTTTGTGAAGTTATTCTGTCATTGTCTACCTTCATCTTCCCAGCTGAAAAAAAAAATGGTCATCTCTTGTGACGATTCAAGAATTCTGCTGGGAGATGTAAAAATACTATTGTGAAAGAAGCCTGATCCTTACAAATGTGTAAATTCAGGGCATCGTGGTCAGGCTTGAGTTATTTACTGTAAGACCTGCAGATTTAGTGGTTCCCAAGGAGGAGACTTTAATTATGTGCTGAGGTATTATTGTAACACATTCCTGTACCAGTGCCATAAAAATATATGTGAAGAGCATGCTAGAAACTATGTTTAGAACCTGAGCAAAGAGATCATAGGCATACATAGGGCAGATTGAAATGTGGTGGACGAGATGAAGATCTCCAGTGTATCAGTAGACAGACAAGAAAATATGTTGTAGAGGAAGCTTCTGTTGAATGTCACAATAAAAAGGGTTTAATTCCACATTTTAAAAATACTAACGCGGATTATTTGGAGAATTATGTAAAACTAGCAGCCAAGCAATATCAAACAAGTAGATATATCAAATGTAGATGTCAACTAGCAAAAACAACAATGCAAAAATAACAATGTTAAAGGTTTGACATTCATATTTGCATAGCTGCCTTTGAAGATACTGAGACACTTATTCTTTTAGGACCATCGAGAAATATTGATCTTTAAAAGTTAAAATATGTTAAAGCCTACAATGAATGTTCCTTGTCATTAGGAATGCATTAGCAAGCCTTTGTTAATAGTACGGTAAAAACAATAAGAGAATATTTAGGTACTTGAAAGCCTGATTGTAATACAAGTCTAAATGTAGCTTTCCTGGTGGGATGCACTAAATGGTTTCTGTGGAAGAGGAGCAGATATGACAAGGTTTTTGCTTCAGGGAAGTTTGAATTCCATCCATTTATAATGCGCTTTCTACAAACAATTACAAAGTCAG
>NW_010237703.1:46525-83683 GCF_000690775.1 Eurypyga helias
AAAAAGAGCATCATGTGACAAGACACAAAATTGACTCTGTTTTCTTTGCTCACAGGTAGCTGCTTCTCTTGCTGGCTTGTGGTTTCTTAAAAAGTAAGTAGTGGTGATCATTTATTGTGAGATTTGGGTCTCCTTTGTATTGATTTTTGCTATAAATAATTAATAAATTCTGCCAGAAGTCTATTACGATAGGCACTAGCTTTTATGTAATAAAATGGTTCATAGGTGGATGATCTAAATACCTCACGTAGGTGGTATCTTGAGCTGTTACTTATTTAATTGCTAACAGTGAAGTGGTTTGTGCGTTGGTATTGAGCACATACCAGCGCACGCAAGACTTCTCCTGGGTCAGCTTACTCTAGAGATGCACGGATATGATTATCCTGAACACACCCGGGTTCACCACTGTCTTTCAGAGGTGCCAGGTGAGACATTTGCTTTGGAACATTTTTAGGGAGCAGTTTTGGTAAAACCCAATTTCTACAGTTCCCTCTGCTCGCCTATGAAAATTTCCCAGAAGTTGCAGGGTCAGGCTGACGAAGGTTAGAACATACTGAGCAGGGTTGTGGATTTTGCGGGGTTAATGCTGTTGATCCCTGCTTTTGTCCTGCAGCACTAAGTCTGTATGTTTGAGTCTACAAAGCATATGGTGACTTAGGTCTGATCTGGAGGAGGAGGAGGGATTTATGTTGATGACCCCTTACAACAGTTCACTGAGGCTTTTGATTTTTATAGTTCACCTGAAGCATTTTAATCCCATAATAATTCACTTTTTTTAACACTTAAAACTTTTTTTTCTGGTTAAAAGAAGTGGATGCATTTTCCTTGACTTTGTCAGTCATTAAACAGGCAGTAGCATTGCAAAAGACTACCAAAGCACCACATTTTCAGTGTGTTTTGGAGGAAAACTGTTGGAGGAGTTGTAGTTATATACTAATGGCTTAACTTCCATCTTGGTAAAAACCCTTCACTGCAGAATTGCAACTAATGTGAGAAATTACTGTGAATACTGATACCAAAGGTATCTTGAGGAGATGAGTAAGACATTTATTGCCTTGACCCCTGAACACACAATGAGTAACTGTGCCTCAGTGGAACATGGGGTAGTTCATACTTTGTATTTCATATACACAGGACAATATTTAAACAGTGACTGGAAATATAGGTAACTAACCATTAACATAGTTTTAAAACAAGTCAACATTGCAGTACTATTTGTTTAGTTGAGAAAATAAAAGGGTAAAAGAAGCGATTTCCAGTAATGCATTTATTTTTTAATTCCATCACACAGGACTGCATTGAAAGCAAATGCGACACAGTCAGAAAACAGTACCTCGGACAAACCCCCGGTGATTGTCACTGACACTAGCTCCTACTACATCATTTATATCTACGTGGGAGTGGCAGACACCCTGCTTGCCATGGGAATCTTCAGAGGTTTGCCCCTCGTGCATACGCTTATTACGGTGTCTAAAACTCTTCATCAGAAGATGGTGCACGCAGTTCTTCATGCACCCATGTCAACATTCAACTCTTGGAAAGCAGGTAACTGAGATGGGAACTGATTGACTCACGTATGGGTTTCATTTCAGTTAATCGGTTTTCAGCCTGTTAAACGATAGTGTTGCTTTCCATTTGCATTTTCAGTCAAGCTGAATGTTAAAAGTTTGCCACAAAAATTAATTTGTGAATCTTTTAATGAACCTTGATTGCATTTGAAGTGTGATATTATTTCAGTCATCGGTTCTAGAATAACGTCTGATGAATAGGCTTTGTCTAAAACTGCAGTAGAAAAGATAACAATCAACTACGTGGTGAGTGACAAGGAGTCAGGTGTGGATGATAAATAGTGCTTTATTTCATGAGTAGTCTTACTAAAATGGCATAAAATATCAGTTAGTGTGAATAATGGTATGTGTATTCAAATTTGCCTCCTGAGTTGATTATATAACTGGTGCAACAAGTTCTTTCTCCTGCTGTACATGGAATTCCTATCCTATACTCTTATTACCGCTGCATACTAGATTGCAGAAGACACTGGTAAATGACAATGCAACATAGGGTTTCTCCTTCATTTTCCCATTATATTGTTAATTCTGTTGTTACCTGGTGGTTAATACAGTAATTCTGCTCAGAAGCTAAGAAACTGGGGTACAAGCTCATACAAATGCTGATGTGCAAATTATCTGTGGATCAGCAGAGCCTGCTGCATAAAGGGTACAGATCTTATGCTTTGTGCCTCCGTTTCTGTCCAGTTTAATTATGCTTCTTTGGCTTTATTACATTTTTCTGGGTTCTTTTTTTTTTGAGATTCCAAGAGCTGAAACAGAAGTTGTGGTGCCAAATTCCTCCACAGCGAAAGAAGCTGTAGCTCCACTAAACTAATGGAATTGTTTGTACTAGAAAAAATCTTGTACTTATCCTTAGTATTTTGCATTCAGAAAAAAGTTATATTTTTTGTTAAATTTGTAAATGTAGGATTTTGGGTTAAAAAGTTTGACCTTTTTTTTTTTTCTTAATCCATAGGTGGTATGCTTAACAGATTCTCAAAAGATACGGCAGTACTGGATGACTTACTTCCACTTACAGTATTTGACTTCATTCAGGTTTGTAGAATAAGAGTTCTGAATGTTATAGAATGTAAAGTTTCAGTCGTACATCATGCAAAAGAAATCATATTAATTAAAAGAAATAAAACCAGGATTTAAATCCCTCTTCCTTTTATTTCAGTCTGTATAACTGTTTACATGGCTGCTTATCTTTAAGTCAACTTCACTGCTTCTTTTTTGAGTACTCACCTATATGTGTACCTCCACTGTTTGTGCAAACCACTTTAGTGCTCAGGCTCAGAAACATTTTCACCCTGCAGAGCCCTACAGTACAAGTATCCCTGCTGCCGCCCACATTCAGCTTCAAAGGTGTAAAGGGCATCCCTTAGTTTCTTTCAGTTACCTTGACTCAAGATTATTATTTTTTTTCATGATTTTACCTTTGATTGCATTCAGTCATTTTCATGACTTTACCTTTTTAGCCTCTTCTGTTACCAGTTTGCTAGCATCACCCTTAATTTACTTCTTCTCTTTTGTTGAATATATCCTGTTTTTCTGTTCTTTTATGTTCTGTGGAAACTCTTCCAGGCCTGCCTTACTGGTCAGTTTCACCCATGATGATGTGCATTCAGCTCTCAGTTAGACACTTATGCCCTTTTTTCCCCCCTGTTTTTTCCCCTTCACAAGTTTGACAGCCTAATTTTATCTTTTATCCTTTGCATCTTTGTGGCTTCCCCTGAGTCTCTGGAATTTAAGCTGATTCATTCTGTTGGGCGCTGGATAACTGTGATGGAGGAGAGCTTTAGATGACTCTAATCCTTGGAGAAATTTTACATCCCTAAGAGTTGAAGAATTGCAAACTTTTAATTTTTCTTGGATGGAAAGGCTTGTTTCCAGCACATCTCCTGGGAAACTCCATGCATTGCAAAATCTTGATATTTGAGTGACCTTCCAATTCATCCACACTGAAGAGAACATGGAAGAAATACAGACAGAGAGGCAATTCCAGTGTTTCTCAAGGAGGATGCCTTTGTTTGCTCCCCATGCTGCCTATTTGAGACTTTGTGGCTCTCTGTGGATGTCGGCACCCCTCATTAGTCTCCCATCACTAATGCTGCAACACCAGCTTTTCCTGAAATATAGCTGTTTCCCAGAACATTTGAAAAGTAAGGCAAATCTTCCCTGGCCCTCCTGTTCCTCTCTACTTTTATTTAGGTGATATGCAGACCCGACTTAATCAACCCTAACACTCTGCTGCACACACTGCCTGTCTCCATCTGTGAGTGTGCTCTGCTTTACAGTCCTGACCCACTTGACAGTCTGATCAAAACGGAATCCCTTTCCCTATATTTTTGTTAGTAATTCATAACTTCAGATCATGACTGTGGACAGGCCAGGGCAGCTCAGATGAAGAGGTTCAAGGACATTACAGCTCTATTACATGTCCTACTGACGTCATGAAGATCTGATGAATGAGTAAACATGGACATTGAGACTTTCTCTGAATCATTGTCATCTTCGGCATGATAAGGATTCACTGCTGTCTTTTCTGGTGTGGCCACTTTGTTTCTGGTATTTTGGATCTGGAATGGGGATGTTACTCTAAAATTATTTCAGTTAGTCTGTTTCTATGTTTCAAACTCTCTACAAGAAACTGACTAGTTTTTCATATTTTCAAGGATAAGAAAAATCCACAGATTTGGCTGTTCTGTCCTGATGCCTTTCAGAGGCTAACCTATGCTCTAATGCCCCATAGGTTCACCACTGTCTCAATCTGAACTGCAGAGGCTCCTGGACATGTATGATAAGCTGCCCTGTCTTTCCAGGTTCTTCTAGTGAAGATCATTGAACCCATGGTCTTGAAAGCTTTTTATCAGTCATCTTTTCACAAAAAAATTCTTTGGATCCTCCATAGATTCAGACTTGTTTGGCAGCTTCAGACTTCCATGGATGCTGCTAATGAACAAGGTCAGATTCCTCTGGAAGATACAGAGAAGTTACACACATGACTTTTTCCTTCTGTGCTGACTGTCGCAGAGTCACAGAATGTGGAAGGGACCTGTGGACCTAGGGCCTGGGACCTCTCCCACTCCTCTGATCAAACCAGGTTCAGGTACAGCAGGTTGCCCAGGGCCATGTTAGATTTTGGATATCTCCAGTGGGGAGAACTCCACGACTTCTCTGAGTAAGCTGTTACAGTGTTTGACCATCCCCACAATAAAAATGGTTTTTTGTTACATTTAAATGGAGTTTTGTGCATTTCAACTTGTGCCCATTGCCTCTTATCTTCACATTGGGTGCGACCAAGAAGAATCTGGCTCAGGCTTATTTGCTCCACACCAAATACCTAGTGGTATTTATATAAATACAATATAATTTTTATGTATATATAATTTATAAACATTATTTTCATATATACACCCATTCATGATTTATATAAATATAATAAGTATCATCAGATACACAAAGTGCTAAGATCCCCCTAAGCCTTATCTAAACAATCCCAGTCTATCAGCCTGTCTTTGTATGTGAGATACTCTGGTCTCTTTATCATCTTCAGGACCTTTCGCTGGACTCACTCCAGTATGTCTGCATCCCTCTTGTACTTGAGAGCCCACTCCAAGTACAGTCTCACTGAAGAGAGGGGAAGGATCACCTTCCTTGCTGTCCCTGTTGGCCTCCCTTGCTGCAGGGGCATGGTGCTGCCTCAGTCCATCAGGACCCCCAAGCCCTTCTCTGCAAAGCTGCTTTCCAGTCGGTCAGCTTCCAGCCTCTACTGGTGTATGTGGTTATTCTTTCCCAGGTGCAGAGATCTACAGAAAAGGTTAGCTTCTAGATGTACTGGGATGCCTAAATCCAAGTCTGGTGCAGATGGAGAATTGTCCTCTGCTAGCCTTCGGTTTATGTCTGCCTAAGTTCATCTTTGTGACCTCTGAGCTTCTCCCAAAAATTAGACACAAAATTTCAGAGCTTGTTCCTACTCCCTCTTGTGTGAGAATGAGCTGGTAGAGGACTCTAGCTGACTCCTTATTTAAGGACACCGTCTCCTTCTCTGTTGTAGCTGTGGATGTCATGACAGTTTTTCTTAGGACTTTAAGAGCACCAGATGTATCAGGGCCTTCCCTTTTAGGGAACAGGGCTTTCATCCAGGATGAATAAAGCTTCAGGATGAAGGCCAGGGTTACTGTCCAGTCACTGGAATACCCACTTGCCCATAAAAGAAGCAACAGTATTGTACCCCTGGGACCATTCCATGGTTCTGTTAACCTTTACATCAGTGACAAGAGGCAGCATCTGTGGTGTTTTCTCTGACAGCCATCTGACCTGCTTCTGTACATCTTGGGTATGAACTGTAGCCAACTAATGACTGCAGAGGCATTGCCACTAGTTTTATCGTCCATCTCGGTCGCCTACCAATGCTTACAGTGGGGTCATCATTTCTTGGAGATCCTGCAAGGTGTCCCTGCCCATGGCGGTGGGGTTGGAACTAGATGATCTTTAAGGTCCCTTCCAACCCAAACCATTCTGTGATTCTATGATTTTATGATTCTATGATTCATGTGGGATGCTGCTAGCATATATTGCTTGTCCCTAGGGTTTAAATATACTCGAATCGTCATAGTGAACTCATTGGACATTTATACCTGTGGGTGTGACTGGTTTTCCATAAATGATAAATCCCTATTGGATAACCAGATTGGCTGCTGCAGTTGTCGCTACTCTGAACCCTTCTAGAATTGCTGTCTTCACCACCAGCTGCATTTTCCAAACTGGTGACACGAAGGAAGCACTGCAACATGTCTCCCTGTCTGGCTTCTGTTCCAGGCCTAAAAGCTCAGCACCTGGGGTCACTGCCGTGCAGCACTGGGGCTCCTAAGTGGGCTGCATGAGCTCTGCTGCCATTCCCTGACCATATGCCGATGGAGCTGGCTTGTGTGTTGATTTTTGCTACTGCCTTTTTAAAGAAGGTGTCATCTTCTGTTTGACTTTACACTTATTTTGTGTTTGGCGGTTATGAGAGAACACAAATTTTCATATTCAACTTTTAAGTGAAATAACTGTTCGATCAGCAGTGAGAACAATATGGCATCACGGTGGCCTTTGCAAAATTTGAGTAAATGATGGAAACAGGAATTAAAACAGTCAGTGTGTGACTGTGTAATCTAAAGTAATGTGAGAGCTGTATATCTTGGCTCAGTATCAGTTGAAAAGCTCATTTGCTTCTTAACAATTGGAGGTACTGAATTCTACAGTCTGAAATAATGAGTAAATAGAAATCCATTACTGCATTCCTACAGACAAGTGCTGTACAGCCTGCACAAGCATAACCCACGTGTGTCACCGTTCTTTTAAGAGAAATGAGGAAGTAAGTGAAAGAAATCTTTAACTAGTTTAGCTGTGACAGTGTTTCTTTTCATAAACTTTGATGCTGCTATTGCAATGCTCAGATTTCTGGTGAAAACAAAGGGTAGAAAACCTGAAACACGCTTACCTGCTTGTGAAAGACCTCTGACTTGGAGTACTGGGAACTGAAATCCTTGAATTCATGTGCGTGTAGTAGTGAAAGCACGAACTGCAGATTTCTTCCTAATGTGAAATTAGTTTTGCTTTCCACCTATTTCTTTGCTGACTGGTCATTTGCAATGATGTTTCAATGTGACGTTCATCACTTTGTCCACGTTTTCCATTTGCAGTTGCTTTAGGCTGATAAGTTCGCAGATTGAAGTAGTTGTTGAATGTGAAAGGTAACACCCTGATACAAAGCAGGGCTTTATTATTCTGTGTACACTGATATACTTGATTTTCATTAGATTTAAGTATGAATAGTCTCAGGGCTTAAGGTGCTTCTAGAGTAAAGACCAAGGCCTGACTTAGCTAAATCCATCCGGACCTACTGAGGATAAGGTCTTATGAGAATGGCAGTAGTCTCTGATGGGTTACATAGGATAACCCTGGAATTATTTTGTTCATTTTGAGTCATCTGTCACCTTAAAACATCTTTTTTTCCTCCTGAAATTGCTAATTTTTCATACCACAAGTCCTCTTACAACTGATTTCCTGTCTTCTGATCAGGATGAGTGGTAGTACTGGTTTCATAGGTGGGTTACAGTCACTTGAGCACGTGATGATGTGCGACTTCCCACTTTTTCTGACCCTCAGAAAAACTGCTTGGCCCAGGACCTGCAGGAGACTGGCACTCGGGGCCTGGCAGTCTGGCACACCTAGTCCAGACAAGACAGGGATAGCACCAGAAGGTTTGGGAGGTGGCTGCAGATATTGCAAGTGCCGTTCTTGCAGTTTTAACTGGAGAGTGAGTGCCTACCTACCATTGGTTTTGTGTGGCTTCATAATTTAGAAGCCTGCAATACTGGTTGTACTATGGGAAACTTCTTCCATCTATTAGAAAAGATGGCAGCTTATTCCAACAGATTATGAATTCATGATCTTTTCGTGGAGGTTTGTTCTCAGCTGCAAATCCTACTTAGGTTAGGACTTTATGTTTGTTGAAACAGTACGTAGTTGCCGTGGGAAGGAGATTCATCACCAATCTCTAATCTATAAAATGACAAGTTTGCTATATCAATAGTATTTTTCTTTCATTCTACAGTTAATACTGATTGTGATTGGCGCTATAACAGTAGTCTCAATATTACAACCCTACATCTTCCTGGCATCAGTGCCTGTGATAGCAGCCTTTATTGTGTTAAGGGCATACTTCCTCCACACTTCTCAGCAGCTGAAACAACTGGAATCTGAAGGTAGGAGCAGCAAAATTGGTAGACTTCTAAATCCACAACAAATCAATTGAGAAGTGATTCACCCTTTCACCTCTTCTTTGCCTTTTCTCTTGCAAGATGCCATTGTCTCTGGGAGCAGAACACATATCTCCGTAAAGCCAGTGCTGTTACTGATCCAGCCAGTACTGAGTGATCTGCTGCCAAAGAGCAATGGAAAAAAATCTTTTTAAAGCTGGGCTTTATCACCACTGCAGCTGAAAACAAAGTCCTGACATACAGTTTTCTTGAGAGTAAACGTAACTTGAAAAATTGTGGTCAGACTTGATATATGCCCTGTGAGTTTGTTTCTTTATAAGAGAAATGCAGAATGGATATATCTTAACTGCAAAGAATTCTTATTTCTGAATAAGTTATTTGACTAAATTTCCTTCCTCTCCTCCTTTAAGAGACTAACACCTTCCAAATAAAATGGAAAACCTCATTCTGATGTGTGGGTTTGCAGAACAGGCACTGTGGCCTGGCCTTACAACAAACTGGCATATCCTCAGCAAATCAGTCCTGAACCTTAAACACTGATGATCACCTTCCCTTTTTCTTAAGTGTAATTCTGAAGTTCCTCAGACCAAAATCTAAATTTCTTTGATGTTCACATCCATCCAGCATTGGCATCCAGTTTTTACTTAAGGCAAGATCTGATTGAAATTACCATGTCAGTACAGTGGAATTCAGAGCATTGAAGTACTCTGTCTGTGCTAAAAAAACTTCACTTGATGCTGTTATCAGAATTGCAGGAATTAATTTTGGCTGGGGAGGAGCTGCCTTTTTCCTGTGGCATCTTACAGCAGGCCAGGAGCTTCCCCAAACAGTATGAAGAATTAATGTGATCCCTTCCTGGCAATACACTGAATGGAATTTCAACCCATTCATGCAGACTGTTGTTGTATATCCTGTGCTAGGATTATTTCACCCATGTACCCCAACATCATAAGCAAATTAAACACTGAGAATAGTTATACTGCTGTGAGTTAGAGAATAGGGCTGTGTATTTGAGTTGTATCAAAGGTATTTGCGTATGAGTGTTTATGATGTGTCTAATTTAAACACTTTACAGCTCGGAGTCCAATATTCACCCATCTTGTTACAAGCTTAAAAGGGCTGTGGACACTGAGAGCTTTTGGGCGGCAGCCATATTTTGAGACTTTATTTCACAAAGCCCTGAACCTACACACAGCAAACTGGTTCCTCTACCTGTCAACGCTGCGCTGGTTCCAGATGAGGATAGAAATGATTTTTGTTGTCTTTTTTGTTGCTGTGGCGTTCATCTCTATCATAACTACAGGTATGGTAATATAACCGGAGTACTGAAATGGAATTACCCTGCTTCTGTTTAACAGCTCAGCTTTAGAAACTTGTGAGGGAAATAAACTTGCAACATTTAGCACACATTGGAGTCACCGATTTAAGTATGTCATAATAGTAAACACAATGTAATTAAAATAGAAATTACACAATTATTATCTGCAATCTGATGTTGTAGAGGACACATTAAATGGATTCATCTGGAAACAATATCTGAAGGGACAAAACTTTCATTTTCTTGACTGTAATTGTTGTAAAAGTAATCTTACGCGTTTTAAACCACATTATTGTAGCCTCTTTAATGTACTGAAAATCTTGAATGTCGATTATCATCTGTATAGCTCAAAGGTTTTTTAGTAAATAGAGGTTAATGTTCCTCTCATTTGCAAGTGGCTAAGACGCGCAAAGTTTTAATGAACTTTTAAAGCCATACTAATAGTAGAAATAGTCATCCAGTTCCCTAATACCCAACCCACTGACCCATTTTCTGATGTGAAGTTTTGCAAGTCCATTAAAAATCTCCTTAAAAATGTCACACTGCTCCTAGTAAACCCAGTGCGTGGAAGAGAATCACTCTTACCTTACTGTCTTACTTGGATTTGAAACACTGCCCATGGCTGGCCAGGCATAGCCAGTCGCCAACAAGCAGAGAATAGGAGAATAATGTCTCCAAAATGTTGGAATAATTGTATTGTTTTTTTTTTTAAATCCAGCAGGTTTAGCTACAGATTACTTGAAATACAGTTTTTAATTCATTACAGTTATGTATGGTTTTTGAATTTGATTCTCAGGCATTATTGTCCCTCTCCGAAGTTTTACACTGAACTTGGTGTGCAGGATTTTGAGGCAGTTTTGTCGCTGATGAACAGGAATTTACTGATTTTGTGAAGGAGGCTTTTGGTTTTAACAATATCCAAATTTCATTTGATCATACTTCAATGCTGAAAAGGAGTTATATAAAAGTGTACACTTTATCAAATATTGTATTGTGTGTGAAATGCTCTCTTCTGTTTCTTGTATCAGAAGCTCTCCTGATTCTTAGGAAAAAACCCCACATGAATACTTCTATATGAACACATGCACCTACAGTTCTGTTACAAGGGAGATTTTAGTTCCCTTAAAATTCATAGGGAAACAATATCCCCTGCTGCCCTTTTCAGTTTTTATTTTGTGCGTTTAGTAGTTTGGGCTTTTTAAGGAAAACTAGCTGTATCTTGTGCCATTGTTTTTCTAGATATATTAGTTGAGAAAAGAGGTTACAAACACCTTTTAAAAACATGAACATTTGTCATCTTGCCACCATTGTAAACTTTAATGTTACAGGTAATAGGTCCTTGGAGCAACACTAAATTCCTTTCCTTAATCTGTCAGCTTTCAGGAGGAATATTTTGCTTTTATTGTTTACTTCTATAATTACTCTGATAATGAGATGTCTATGAGCAAAACAGGAGGAAGTTTGTGGCAAAAAGCCGTAGAAGAAATAGAGAAATCATATAAAGGCATTTGGCTTAAATTCTCAATTCCATTTAACACATAGTGAGATTAAAAATCTACAGTGGCGATAGTTTAAGTGCTTATATTCTGTTGTATGAACTCATAAAGGAAAATCCCTGGAAAATCCCATGCTTGTTACAGCGCACAGTTAAAGCAAAATAATTTATATCTACACGTATGTGGAATGATGAGGAGATCATACGCTCTATCTCAGCAAGAAATGAAAATGTAAACCAGTGCAACTATTTTGAATTCTAAAGCTGTTAACTGTGGTGTTTTAGACAGATAAGAATAATTTCATTGATAGCTATGTGTTGGAAAAAGGAAATTGAAATCAAGACTGCAGAGGCCTGATTCTGGCCACAGCTAAGTACCAAGATTTAATTTTTATTTCTGCCAAACCAAGATCAGGGGTTCTAATGAATTCAGTGCCGAAACCAGTTCTTTAATGATGACTAAACTCTCAGTCCTTTGTATAATCAACAAATCCATGTTTTCTCCATGCAATAAAAGAGGAGCAAATGTGAATATGTATTTCAAGATACACACACTAACTTTCTGTTTTCTATTGGCTTTTTATTTGCATATAAAATGAATGTGTTTTCCTCTCTGCAGGTGATGGACCAGGTAGAGTTGGCATTATTCTTACTTTAGCTATGAACATCATGGGAACCTTGCAGTGGGCAGTAAACTCAAGCATAGATGTGGATAGTTTGGTAAGCATAAAATGCACTGTGCTGTGCTTTCTTTTGAGGACTTGTCTTATTTTGTTAATTAAGGGTGTTCAGTGAGTTATTTTCAGAGTTGGGTATCAGGCAGATGTGTCAGGAAAGTTCTCCTTGCACCTTTCATAGCAACGTGCTGCCTTTGTCACAGCACAAACTGAGTTCTTCTACGACCAAAAATTTTCCTGGACTAGAATAGGCAACAGCAAATAATTGCATTTGAGGATTCAGACTGTGGATTCAGCAGTATTGGGAAACCTTTAAAAGGCTTGGAGTTTTTTTGTTATGATTACATACCTTACCAAGGTACATAATACTTTACTCAGTTTACTTAAGCACTTTGCTCAGCAGATCATGATGCATGTTGCTGAGCTCCTTCCATGTAAAATCATTAGTGATGTACAAATCTGTTCTATACTTCCCTGGGGGTCTTTTTCTGATTTTGTGTAAAATAACCTGTGAGATAAGGCTTTGGAGTTGAACATGTTTACCCTTTATATTTGCGTAGTTACTCCGTTAGTTAGGATTGGCTTTAAACCAGAATGTTTCACAAGGTTAACTCATCATCACCTATTTGTTGAGGTATGAGAATCAGACAGGAAACTCATAAAAGTATATGTTTGTTCTAGCAGTTTTCATCATACCTTAACTGAAGTGTATGGAAGTGTTAGATGTTATTTCTAAATGTAATATTTACTTCTCTGTTTACAGTTCAGGCATTCTAGGATTTATTTTTTAAATAATTCTTGTAACAAAATACAGTAATCTTATAAGCCAAAAAAAATTTTCTGAGAAAAAAGTCTCCCACATCCAGTCATACCCCCTCTGAACCCTAAATTAGCTTCTCAAGCCAACTATCTCAGTATTGCAAAAACAAACAGCTTTGACAGCAGATCTTGGAGACCATTAAATTTTGATTAGCTGAAATGAGTTGTCGTTTAAAGAAAAATTAATTGGGGCAAACGGTGAAAATGAAGGAATATTTGCCAGTTCAACATATTCTTTTTAAATAAGTGATTCAACCAGCCTTATCCTGAAGGAAATCCTTAAGAGCCCCAAAACTGGGAATTAACCACTTACAATATCTAATCTCTTGTTTATGCGTGTGACTGGTGCTAGTCCAGAAAGCTGACTGCCATTCAGGGACACATTTTTTCCCTATCCACCAATTGTTTTATGCTGACTCTTGCTTTGCTTGTTAGAACAGCTTGTCTTGAAGGGCAAGCACTTTCTGAAAGGGCTTTTTTGCTGTAAGTGCAAGACATGCCGAACAGTAGCAGTGTGACTGATAGTGAAGTAAAACATGCCATTGGTAAGGCACGACAGTGACAACAACATTCAATCAGCTCTCATTTGTAAACTCTATCCTAGCCCTGTAAGGCATAATGTGATCATTTTAAGTACAACAGTCTGTATAAGAATCGTGTGCACGTTTTATATGGTTTAATGCAAACCAAACGTGTTTCAGAAGAGCAACAGAAAGCCTTACTGTAGGATTCAGAGGGTGCTGGACACACTAGTGTGTTAATAAAGAAGAACTTCCCCTTTTAAAAAAATACATTGATATTAAAATGTCATCTATTAGTAACAATAAGGAAGTAACTCCCTTTCCTCTGAAAAGAAAGTCTCAAGTTGCTTTAGATGTTTGTGATTACTGTTTGTTGTGTAAAAACTGGCTGGATGGCCGGGCCCAAAGAGTTGTGTGGAGTTAAATCCCGTTGGCAGTCGGTCACCAGTGGTGTTCCACAGGGCTCAGTGCTGGGGCCAGATCTCTTTAATATCTTTATCAGTGACCTGGACAGGGGGATTGAATGCACCTGCAGTAGGATTGTGGATGACACCAAGTTGTGTGGGAGTGTTGATCTGCCTGAGGGTAGGAAGGCTCTTCAGAGGGATTTAGACAGGCTGGATTGATGGGCTGAGGCCAGCACCATGAGGTTCAAATGGCCAAGTGCTGGGTCCTGCACTTGTGTCACAACAACCCCCTGCAGTGGAAGCTTGGGGACAAGTGGCTGGAAAGCTGCCCAGTGGAAAAGGAACTCAGGGTGTTGGTCAACAGCCGGCTGAATATGAGCTGGCAGTGTGTCCAAGAAGGCCAGTGGCATCCTGTCCAACATCAGGAACAGTGTGGCCAGCAGGACTAGGGCAGGGATTGTCCCCTTGTACTTGGCACTGATGAGGCCGCACCTGGAATCCTGAGTTTTGGGCCTTATGCTTGCAAGGCTGCATGCAAGCGTGCCTGAGTGTGCAGCACATTTGTAGGTGGCAGTCTTCGGTTGTCAGCTGAGCTGGAGTTTTCTGCAACTGATTGAAGCCCTTGTCCAAAGGCATAGCTGCTACAGAGTACATATCATAGAATGGTTTGGGTTGGAAGGGACCTTAAAGATCATCTAGTTCCAACCCCCCTGCCATGGGCAGGGACACCTCGCACTAGACCAGGTTGCTCAAAGCCTCATCCAGCCTGGCCTTGATATAATGTTATATCTTAACATAATGTTAAGCTTGTGCTGAGTTGTTTTACAGGATATTTAAGGTATGGGACATCAGTGAAATAAGTACCAACAAAAGAACAAGAAGGCAGGAGAATAGGGAAGCAGAATCACGTGAGGAAGGAGAAAATGTACCGGAAGAAGTACTGGCCAAACATGGGTCAGTGGCAGATTTGGCTTTATTCCATACAATCTCCTTTTTGAGCCTTTTGTGCCAGTGGCATACATATTGAAGAAATCTGAGTTCTAGGTTGGATTTTGTTTTTACATATACAGAAACTCTTTAAAGCAATTTCTGTTGAACTGGTTTGGCTTTAACTGAAAAATCCCCATTGTCTTTAATATGCCATAATGGTTTTGGCATTTTGTTCTCTACAGCCCTGATACTTTATCTGCCCCCTTTCATTTTTTTTTTTTTTAAACATATGTGGTCACTCTGACAGCTATCCATTGTTTTGTTTAAAGCTACCAGTTAGGCTAGATTTATCTTTTCTCTTTGATCCTTTCTGCTAATATCCCTTTAGCTGGTTTTCACTCTTTCTTATCCCTCCAGTCAGTCTTGTAGTATTTTTAATTTTTTTTTCCTTCATAAGGAAATAGAAAATAAGTTTTCCAGTAAGTGCTGCTTTCACAGTGCTGGCTAGTCCCAGTGGACTGTTTTAATGTCTCATAACCTCCTCCCTCACCTAGATGCATCCTGCAGTAGCAGCACTGTAACTGGGAAGGACAGTTCCTTTTATTGGGGAACAAGAAAATGCCATCGTTTTACTGTTGCCAAGATTATTTATGTAAGGAGATATAAAAAGAATCCCCCAAAGAGATATTAAAACCACACTTACTAAACCTCACAGTGCCCCACCCTGTACATCAGGGATGCTGAAGAATTAAAGTAACACATGGTAGAGGATGAAAGGCAAAGTTAGGGCTGTGAAAAATAATGGCACTTTTAAGCTGGTTTTCTTGGTTTTATTTTCCCATGCTATTTCATCTGTTCAATTGCTTTTTTTTTTTTTAACTAGGACATGATGTTAATATGCTTTTTTCTACTGTCATCAGAAAACCTGAGAACACTGTTAATTCCCAGAGTTTAAATAGACTACGTACTCGACTGTGAAACCTTCATCAGAATGACAATTCTCAAAGTGAGGTGTTGGTCATCTGAAAGGGAACAGAAGCAAGAAAAATCTGTTAGAACATTTCCCTTTCTGCCTGAAGTGTGAGAAAGAGCAAAAAAGCCAGTAAAAGTTTGACATGAACTAAATAATTTCATTTTTGCAGTTCAGAAGGGGAGTATATGTCCTATAAGTGCACCCAAAATGTAGCAGCAGCAGATATGAAACCTCAGTAAAACCGTATGGTCCGCCTGCACTGACCCAGTTTTTGCAGTGACTTAATGCACAGGGTTTTTTTACACTGTGAGCCATTGCACCAAGCTCTCATAGGATCTCTCAGTTGCACACTGCGCTTTCCAGACGGCATGTTTTTGCAGAGGTGGTGTCTTGCAACATGGTCATTGAGTATTACGTGTGTCTGGTCTGGAGAAGGTAACTGCTGTCTTTCTAGCAGAAGAGAACAGAGGGCCTGCTGAAATTAATCGTATTAGATTATGTGTAAAAGAATTACTTCTTCCACTTTCTGGAAATATACATTACATAATTATATTATGAATTCTCCATCAACATTAAAAAGAGTTTAAGTGATATTAATGTGAAAGTAAATTAAAGAATTTGCAATCTTATTAGAATTTCAGTAAAATACAATTAGACAAGGCTAAAAATAGTGTATTATGCTCTAGACATTTTTATATGACAGTAGTAAATATACTCCTTTATTCTAAAGCATTAGAGAATGTGAATATAGCAGGCACATGGCTGATGGGAATAATGGGTAAGAAACTTGCTGTCACCTACACTATACCTGTCATTATGAATGACAGATTTCTACTTGTGAAGGGAAGAATGGGTATCTTTGTAAAATCTTACTGACATTTATGCTACGTTCTGCCCAGATCGAAATCATAATGCAAATTACAGAACCAGGAAAGCATCCTTCTGAATTGATTTAAAGTATTAAGCTGTCTAAAATATCTGCATATGTAATATGACATATAAATCTGTCAGGGGAGCTGGGACAGAGATGACATTTTCTGTTGTAAGGAAAGACTCTTTGTCCAGCTGGCTTCATAGCAGATTTTAGCTAACGTTATAATGGTAGGATCTCTTGGGCAATTATAGTGAAACCCTGCCTGTACAAAAGTTCACAGCTCTTGGTGAATCCAAGAAAGACCTTCATTTCCAAAGTGATGATATTTCTAAAAAGATAAGATTTCTGAAAACAAATGTACCATCAAACACCAAATAAAGTAAATTTATAGTGCTCATTGTGGGGATTTATAAAAGACAGTCAGACAGGAAGAAAATTGTCAATCTGATCCAAGGTCTTTCTGTTTGTATCACCAAAATGAGATGACATTCATGCATCAATATGATGATGACCATGCCTTTCCTTCTTGCAGAGGGGTTGAAATAGAAATTGTAATTGATAAGCCTGGGCATTAGCATGCTTGTCAATACTTCTGTCTCGGTTGTGTTTCAAGACGCTGAGATGTAAGCAATTACCCCAGTACTTCCTTGCATTATATACATATGTTTTCTTCCACATGGAAAATCCACCTAACAGTATTTCAGTCTGGATCAAAGAGGAGGAAGGAATGGTAATGTATCAAGTAGAATCACTTTACGGAAGGAATACAAATGCAGTTTAACAAGGTTGAAGATATACAAAGGGTTTTCCATAGTGCTACTAATGAGATATTTGTTGAGAATACAGATGAGAAAACAATGCTAATAATAAGGCCCAGATACTCCTGGATGCAGTAGCTATGAAGGTATTTATCTGTCTATTTGTTTAGCTAAATAATTTCTGACTAGTAAGAATTGACACTACCTTATAGTTTATTCTTGTTGTTTACAATGGTCAAAATTTGGTAAAATGAGGAATCTTGTTAGTTAAGTTAGTTGGACTAAGGTGCTTAGAGACCTGAATGTAGACTAAGGTCACGTCTTTTTCAAGTGAGGGGCTGGAATTTGTTTCCTGCATAGCAGGTGAAAAACAGTAGGAAATTCTGTAGACCCTAGGACTACCAGCATGAACAACATTCTCCAAAAGCATATGATAAGTGACAGTCTCCACAGAATGGATTGGTTAACCAAAACAAGCTATGCACGGGCGCACAAGAAACAGTTAGAGAAGGTTGACAAAATCAGAGTTAGACTTGCACATGGCCCAAATTCTGGATGAGTACGTGATCTCAGTTTTCAGTACAAGGACAGTGTTTAGTCTGGGGAGGTGAAAGTGAAACAGAGGTAGAAACGCAATTTACAATATCTGAGGTAGAAATTGTATGCAAAAAGCAGCCTAACTGTAGGCACATAACTGAAGCTCCTGAGTTAGAATCCCGGTCTCCCTAAATTTCCTGTACAGTTCGTGGAAGGACACATACACAGCCGTGCCTCAGTCCATCTAAAATCGGAGTCTTCAACTAAATGTGATTGGGTGCTGCAGTTGGGCATTTCAGTTAAACATGTGGAACTGGGCTGGAGGGATGCTGTCCCACACATGCAGACAAGGTGGGACCAGATGTGCCATCCTAGGCTTCAGGAAGAACTGGCTGAGAAGCTGGAGATCTCACAATTACCGCTTCAAATGGATCCACCAAGCTGGCAGTGGTGGTGGCAGGTGATAGAATAACAACTGTCACTTTTGGTTAAGGAGGAGAAATGGGAAGTCACTGATGCTACCATCAGCTTGTTAGTCTGATGGCAGCAGTCTTTAGAAGCTGTTTGGAAGAAGTAATCACAGATGCAGTGCTTACAGAGTAGATTCGCTCAGGTTTGCTGGCATTAGGGTTGTGTCAGACTAACTTGATAACTGGGTTCGATGATTTATTTTCTAGACAAAAGTAATGTAGTAGATCTTGTTTGTCCCTTTAGTACAAAGTCCCTACAAAGTAGATCTTTGTAGTCCCTTGTTTGCCTTCAGGACAGCACTGGCTGTGACTCTGTTTCAGAAATTACATAAATGAAGGAGATCAGGATTATTACAAGAACTGTAAACTTGTTAATGAGTTGGACAGAAAGGAAATGGCATTAAGCTGTAAGTATTAAGCTGTAGGGAGGCTACTCAACAAAGATTAGATTTGTGACTGAGCTCATTTTAATCTTTTTTTAATGCTCTCAACAAAGAAAAAAACGTGTTGAAGAAATCTGCCAAAAGCACAAAGCTGAAAGGCAGTGTTAGCGTGAAGGCTGCTGGGAGTTGAAAAGTATTAGGTGACCTCAAATGGCTGTTATAGAACAGATTTCAGTAGCCAAAGTGTACACTTGAATTTAGGGACTGCTAAGAATAACCCATATTGTAAGTAAGGTTCTCCTTGGTTAGAAAGGGCTAAGATGGAGGGAAGCTTGGCTGATCACTGCTTGATCAGAGGGTGACTATGAGGTGTGACTGTGAAGAAAGAGCGGATGATCCTAGGATGTGTTGATCAAGATATTCCTAATATAGATAGGAAAGTATCGATGCCTTTGTACAACGTCCTTGTGAAACATCATCCAGAATGCTGTATACATTCCAGTTGGACAGGAAAGATTGATTTGAACTGGGATGTTTGGAGAACACGAACATATGTCACGAAAGAAGCTTAAACCTGGATTTTCTTTAGTCCTGGAGAACAAAGGGTGACTGGATCTAAGATGGCTCTCCATAAATTAATGGGGAAAGCAGCTGGGAAAAAGAACTGTTTAGAATTTAAAAGTAATAAATGAAGAACAAACTGATCCCTAGACTTAGAAATGTAAGAATAAGATCTTAAAAATATAATGACCAGCTGAGCAGTGAAGTTCTAGTGAAGGAGGTGAATTAACTATTAATTGACTCTTGACCCGTTTACATATCTATTAAAAAAAAATCAAGAGGATCCCTTCTATTCCCATGCTCCTTTGAAAAATTCACCAAGATAGATACTACTAAATTCTATCTGAAGTTCATGAACTTGATTATTTCACCTAATATATGTAATTGCAGGTATAAAATCTGTTATTATGGAACTTCCTAGTAATTTTGGGGTTAAAAGGTATAGATAATTTCTCATAAATATTCCTATGTATGATTCGTAAAGTATGATGATTGTTCCTCTTGATGCTACTGCTTTTCATCTTTAAATTCCATGCATTCTGCTGATCTTTGGAGATCAATCATTAATCAAGGAACTTTAGTTTTTGGGTTGGGCAACCCTCTACAGGAGAAAGGAGTTGAAGACTCCAAGGTAACTTTAACGATGATACTTTGTTTTCATTAATACAGGTCATCTACAGTTATCAAAATACAGTTTCAGAGGTAGAAAGAGATGCTGAGCCCATTTAAAAATGACGCAAGTGAAATCACATGTTTCACCCACATCAGTAGTAGAAGAGCAATAGCATCTAGAGCTCTATACAGGAAGTATGCTACCTTTGAAAATTATATCATGGTACAGCTCACACAGAAAAGAGACTTCTTGTTCTGGCTAGGAATTTGGAATAATTTGATTTCATTTGTTTTGGTAGCTAAGAATTAATTACAGTCAGAATACTGTTTGTTTTGATTCCTAGATGCGGTCTGTCGGACGAATATTTAAATTCATTGACATGCCAACAGAAGAGACAAAAAGCATTAAGCCACAGAAGAATAACCAGCTTTCAGATGCCCTTGTAATTGAAAACAGGCATGCAAAGGAAGAGAAGAACTGGCCATCCGGGGGCCAAATGACAGTGAAGGACCTTACAGCCAAATATGGTGAAGGAGGAGCTGCTGTGTTAGAAAACATTTCCTTTTCAATAAGCTCAGGGCAGAGGGTGAGACACTGTTTTGTTGTGTTTGATCCCAGTTCTATTCAGCTTAACTGTAGTAGTGTCATTATAAACCTATTCATTAACTAAAGAGTATGCTGAGTTCAGTAATGTTTTGTAAATGGGAACATGAAATTGTCACAAAACAAAGTAATCTTCTAAAGCACACAAAGAACAGAAATTACTTGTGTCTCCTTATAAAGAGCTCATCAGCAGGATTATTTGCTACAAACAAAAAAATAGTAAGGAAAATCTGGCTTAGTTATCCTAGAAATCTTGAGGCTATTTACACCTCAGTGAAGGACAGTGAGGATGTTTCCTGGCCATGAGGAGCAGAATATACCGATAAAAAGCCATATGCAGCAGTTCCCTAAGTTGTGTATATGTCATGCCTGAAGTCTCCCTCCACCTTCTCCTGGGGAGGGGGAAGCTGGCTGGTGAGTGCCGGTGGCGGGGGCAGCCTGACCCAGGTGGAGCAGGACACGAAAGAATACCGGCTGCTGTGCCAAGGGTAATGCACCGCTGGCTCCGGCAGCCGGAGGGTGGAGGTGCTGTCTACGCCACCCTGAATGATCATATAACAAACCGTAGACAGCGCTATTCTTCAGAAGATTGACAGACCTCTAAGTCATCTTCATGCGTGTTTGGGGCTGCATTCAAGAAAGAGCTGTGGTGTCAGGACAGCAGTTGGGCAGGGGTTTAACACTTTGGTTTAAAATTCAGTGCTGAAGGTATGTCCTCGGTGGGGTGGGAAGGAAGGTTTGGGCTATTTTCTGAGCTGGAGCCATACAGCCAGAGGGGAGATTTTAACTCTCCCACGTAGATGAGAAAACAGGTCCAGTGACAGCTCCCAGGCCTGGCCACGAGGCAGCTCTTTGCTCCTAGTTTGGATAGCACCAGCTGCTGCAGGTTTGGTAGATCTGTCTTGGTTTACACAAACTGGATATTTCATCTACTAAGTGTGAGGACACCAAAGTTTTGAAACTGGGAGTCTGAATTCCTCTAGCACCATCCTGAAACTGCTCTGCCTTTGGAAGAGAGGCACCTGTGATTCCTGGAGCGTAGAGGTGCAAGTGCCACAGCGGTCCAGTGGATTTACCTCCTGGAAAATCTCTTAAAGTAATGGAGCATGGAAAATGAAAGATACTTTTGTACTGTACAAAGAGGGGCAGAGCAATTAAAACAAAGATCCTTTTTTCAATGGCTATGATTTAGGAACTCGATCCAATTTTGGTGTGAATCCTGGACTCAGAGTTAGCGTTTCCAGAATTAGAGCTTAACTGGATCTCAATTGGAGCCTCCCCTTAAACTGTAGAGGATTTTCCTTACCTGTTAGGTAAGGAAAGGCAGCACCAGCTGGGTGGGTTGAGGATTTGCATTATTGCTTAGGGGCAAGCAACAGCACAGTGTGTGCTGTGACCACTGCCGTGGGCACAAGACACCCCACTACAGATTCACCATCTGATCAGAGTTAGGCTCTCTATTTGGAATTATATGGAAATGGAAAAGCTCAGTAATGTGATTTAGTGTGCTCCCTACTTGTTTTTTGTCTGCTGGATGGGGTTTTTGCTGAAGAGGGCTTCCTTAGCAAAAGAAAGGGGAAAGGATCAAAGAGCTGGACTGAGCAGTACCAGATAATATAAAAGCAAATTTCTGTTCTTCAGCTAAGGGTAGGCTAACAGATTTTTTCTTCTTAGTTAATTCTAACAAAACAAAGAAGAGCCTGGCCAAGTTTTTTATTCAGCCCTTGCTGCAGGCTCTTATAATTTCCAAATGAACGGCATTTACTCTAGGGATCCATTTGGATTGTTCTCCACTGCTGAGATCTCTAAGTGTTTCTGTCTTGGACTGCAGTTAATACGTGAGAAGTATTAAGTGTTTGCTTTTGTGATTTGCATTGTAGGTGGGCCTTTTAGGAAGAACTGGTTCAGGCAAAAGCACTTTACTTTTCGCGTTTTTAAGACTGCTGAATACAGAAGGGGATATCCAGATTGATGGAGTCTCCTGGAACACGGTCAGTGTGCAGCAATGGAGAAAGGCATTTGGAGTGATTCCTCAGGTAATGAGATTATTGGATATCTGTGTGCCTTTATTTTCATTTCATATATCCATATATGTATAGTTACCTTTAATCTGGAAATTAGTTGTGTTATGCTGAGAAACACAAACAAAAGGCAAAGATTTTGGGAAAAAGGGAGTGGGAGGGATGGAAGGATGGATGGATGGATGGATGGATGGAAGGAAGGAAGGAAGGATGGATACAATGATTTGCAGCAAACTCTACTTTTTGAGGTTTTCTATGCCACTCACACAAGCACTCTTCTAGAAATGGGAAGGTACAGCACACCCAACAGAAG
The DNA here is from genome assembly GCF_000690775.1 of Eurypyga helias. NCBI lineage: Eukaryota > Metazoa > Chordata > Aves > Eurypygiformes > Eurypygidae > Eurypyga > Eurypyga helias. The sequence continues at coordinate 69,122 of NW_010237703.1, forward strand.
TGTTCATAGCCTCCTTATCCCTGCACCTCTGAAATATGTTTTCTTCTCTGAAGAAAAAAATACAACCAGTGCTGTTCTCAGCTACTGCTTTCTAAAGCCCTACATCACATATTATGGTTAACGTGAATGCTACACATATCGCCTGTTTTTCCTGACAGGCCTGTAGCAAAATTACTGCTTTCCTCATATTTTACTAAACCACTAGCTGATCCCCAGCTTGGACCCATCACTTGTTTAGCGTTCTCCTCTCATTACATGTCATGGTGCATGTATAAGGGAGCACTTCATGTAATTAATGTTTGCAGTAGTCCTGGCATATGGGAAGTAATACCATTTCAGAGATGAAAAAGGAAGCAGTTCCTCACACAGATTTAAGCACCCTAATACTCTCAAATAACTGGAACAAGAAAAATAGCCTAAAAAACCTAGGGCTTCTGAGTCCTTTGCTACTGTTGCTGCCATTGGACCAGTGGCCTACATTACTTACAGCTCCGGATTATCTGTTTAAAAAATGAACATTATCGGCTTCATGCAGTACACTAGAAAGGCATTGCTCACTGTAATGGTAGGAATGAAAACTGATGGAATGAACTGCATAATTTTAATGCCATGTTTTGTATTTTTGTTATTGAAAGCTGCCAGTCCTTTCTAACAACAGTGATACAGGAGTAACACCTATTGGCCTTCTTGGCTTTGAAAGCTATACACTGGATAGTTTTTCAGCCAGCAAACATACAGTCTTTTCCATTATAATGGTCATTGCTTTGGAAATCTTGTGAGTGTGGCAGAATAATTCAAGTAGCAGCTGACTGCAGTCTTACCCATGAGTCACTTACAGTATCGGGAGGCAGAGGGACACCAGTTGCAGTTCATCCTGCCACACCGCGAGGTGACATGCAGTCTGTCCTGCATTTACCATCCTTGAGGGGTGGCTGCTAGCCTCAGAGACTCATGAGTATGTTGGTCACCCTGGTTGGCTCACTCTGTCAAGGACTGGGACAACCAGGGTGATCAAGAATGTACTTTTGACTGTCAGCTATCAAAGCCTTACTGTTCTATTCCTCCCATCCCAACTCCACCATAAAGGAGCTGCCAGATACACGTTGGTTTGTTCCCAGATAGTCTACCATATTAGAAAGGTGGTTATTATCTTAGGTTCACTGCAGCTCACCAGCTTTCTATCTGTTGTTGCACTCACCACATGAGGTGCTTTAAAATAGTTGGAGAGACTCTGGAACAGCCAACTGATTTAACTGAAAAATATGCTGTCAGGATGACATTTTTAAATAGTGGTTTTCTTTTCCATAACCATCATTGAAGAGCAGAGGTCTGTCTTCACTTTCACCCTCCGCTGGGTATGTAAGCTAAATTCTGCTTTCTACCACAGCACACCAAACCTAACTACCTCTAGTGAAGTCACTGACACGACTGTCATTCAGTCACTGTAGTCACTCCTGATCTATTTCAGTGTCATGGATGTGGGATGTAACTCCAGCCGAGCTGTTCCCGATGGCACTGTCTTGGCTTTGGTAGCTGTTAAAGGATGGTGAAATCCTTATGCTGGAAACACGATGGCTTTGATTTTGAAAACACAAGAGGGACTCCATTTAATTGTACTACTTAATGATCAGTTTTGAGTTGTGATAGCTTCCCTTTCTAAAATGTTACCACATTAGCCTGAGAGGCATTTATTTAAAGTAGGCACACAAAGAAGGCACAACTCTCTCCTCTCTGCATTTCCACAATCGTGCTCTGAAATTTCCTCAAAGGCAGCAATTTTTTAGCACTTTGACCTTGCCAGAACAGACCCTTTCTTCACTGCCAAGTCACACCCCCAACGAAACAGGACCAAGAGAGCGGTGATGAGTCTACTGGTTAGATTCGTTTCTTGCTTGAGCTCTGCCGACAGCCTGGTTGGCCATACGCTGCCTGCTGAGCTGAGACTTGCTTGGCAAGCTGCCTGTCATCATCCGTCCTGTCCTCTCTTCAACATTTTCTCTTTGATCTATTCCTGTAAACTTTTATTTCTTTATTATTACCGGTTTGGTCCTGTAACATGACTGTTGGTTGCAAGCATGAAAAAAAGTCACCCCTTCAGATCGAGGGATCAGTGCAGTGAACGGCAAATGCAGCTGTCTCTGTTTAGTTTGGAGGCCAGGTATGTTATCCAGCTGTCCTCCAAAGGATGGCTGTATAGGATGAAGGATGCCTTTACCGATATAACCTATGTCTCCACTGGGAAATTTTCCTGTACAATTTTCTGTATTGGAAGGGGCTTCCCTGTCTCTGTCATAGTCACCCTTTTGCTCTCAGCTCTTTCTTCTGCTGGGATGTGGTTGCCCAGCAGGGTTTCTGCTTTCCATCTCCAGTTGTCCTTGAGAACGCATGGACTCAGGAAAAAAGTGAATGCTTAGTAACAAGTAGCCTCATTGTCCAAGTGAAAAATATAATTAATAATTCTTATAGCTGCGTACTCACTATAGAGTCACTAATGGTATAGAAAACATCGTTCTACAGCCATCAGCAAAATGCAGGAGACATTTATTACAGGAGCAGTTTAACTTGCCCTTCTGACAGCGAGGTGCATTGTTAGTTCCTTGTTAATATTACACATTTACTTCAGTTTGGAAGTCCCTGATACAGGGATCAATGCCAAAAAATCCCAGCCCTCCATTCTCTGGAAGGTCATGCGAGTTGCCAGCCTATTTGCATGCCTCAGCTTGCAGCTCCTGTCCTAAAGCCTTGCCAAAGAACTGCACATTGTGCCTCCAAAGTTCCCCAGGTTCAGAACAAAATGAAGTTTTCACCAGCACTTCCCCACCAGGGAAGAGAAATTGCATATGCCACCCTGCCTTTCCCAGCAGAACAAAGGGAGCCTTTTGTTCTTTGCTGTTCACCTATGGCTTCAGAATGAAAAAAAAAAAAAAAAAAGTTGGCTCTCCTTTCCTGGGAGGCTGGCCTACAGCAACACCTGGAGATTCACTGTGTCCAGGAGAGGCTTCGCTAGCAAAAGAACACTCTGCCTGAGGAGTGCTTGCTCATGAAAAGTTTCAAACACTTTCCTTCTCTTTCTTACCCCTACATTTTCCAACTTAGAAGAAAAGAAGTGGTTTTGCTCTGTGGGAAGCTCATTGATCCCTACCTGCATAGCTCACACAGTGTCCTAACGCACTGCTGTCTGCTCCATCTGATGCTGGAATGGCCTGTGGGAGGTCAGGGATCACACTGAACCAGAGCAAAGGCAAAAACCTGTTTCTTTCAGTATCTCAAATCCATCTGTCAGTGGTGCGAAGGTAAATCATATAAAACACATTTCCTGGAGCACCCAGAAGGAAGTTCCTTCCTGTAGCTCCTCACATGAGGAAGCAGAGCCGACCATGATCCTACAGGATGTTTGTCGTTCCCATGCAAAGCCATTGCTCCAGCAGTAGCAGACTGTTTGAAGTACAATCACAGCCTATCGTCCCTTCTTTCCGGGAGATCCTTTCTGATGCTTCTTCTGCAAGAATTTCCCCACCACATTTCCGGGGTGAGGACATGCAGATGAATCTGGTTTTAACACACTGAAGCTCTTTTTCATACTGGTGCTCGTGCAGGTTGCACCCTGAAGTATTTAATGGAGTCAAACTGAGAAAATGCCTTCAGAAATTTGGCCTTGAATGGAGGAGACCTGCAGCCAACTGTCCTTTAAAATAAATCAGAAGAAACCTGAGGCCATAGGGTGCTGCTAGATCAAAGGAAAGAGATGACTTCTGGTGTCTTCTTCGAGTGCTATTCCACGGCATCCTGGCAGGTCTCACACCGGTTTTTATGTGTAGATACTCCATATAGAGTTAAAATCAAGCTTAGCATGGAGAACAAGATGACTACGGTTTGTGGGACTGCCAGCTGACCAAAAAAAATCAAATCACTTTTGCTCCTTTATTTTACTTAAGAAGTGAAATTTCACAACTTTTATCTTTGTAGTTCCAATTTTTCAGTAGCTATCTCACTTTGTTCATTATTTCTGTCTGTCTGCCTGTCTGCCTCCAGCGCTGTTTCATCACTGCTCAAACCCTTCTGGGCTGTTCACTTTTGGAGGTCTCGGGGGTGTCTGTCTTGCAGCGTGCCAGGGCTCTCCTTCACGCTCCCCCAGAGGTGGTCCCACAGGGGTTGGGTTCCTGCAGGACATCCAGACAAGCCAGTGTAACTATTCCAGCCAGCATCTGCTGCACCAGACCCATGCACAGAGCACCTGGGGACATAAATTAACAACCCCACATGCCTATTTTGGGCAGTATATATGTTGTTTTCTGCATCGTGGGTTCGGTGTTGCCAGGAGCACTGCACTTGTGTTTACCAGTAAACTCTATGGGAGGCAGAAGTTTTAGCATCTTCAGGGGACCATGTTACGGAACTGATCCCAAAATACTTGCAGAAGGTCTTCATTGCTTCCATGCTCTTATTCTTGTCTGAAAATATTCTAATGTCAATGTGAAGTCCCTAAAGGGCACTTAGGAAAAGAAAACCTCTAACTCGACACCTAACACTGAAGCATTCACATAGCAATTTGATTTTCTTACATGTTGATATTGTTATTATAATATATACAGAGTGGAGGAAGCTACATGGAGGTCATACCGTTGTTACGCTTAACTTCTCTGTGTGTGGAGCTGGTGTCTGCTTCCAGCTGATGCTGCATTTGTTCTCCTGTCTGTGGGTCTGGCTGAGGGCCTGCACACGGGCTGTCTTTGCTTGCAACAGCAGCTACTCACAGCCAGGATACTCCCACTCCTTAGCAGCCTCTTGTCAACTGGTTCTTTAGTCTTCTGTGTGCCTTTGCCTAGGTACTGCAAGGTCTCGGTTCTTCACACAAGCTTTCTAAGTGACCTAAGTGTTATCACCACAAGTTGGGTGTATCCCACACTGTAACCAATACACAGAAGCTCTAACCGCTGAGGGGGATTAATGCCCTTCAGAGGGGTTGATTTACAATATTTGGGGTGGTCAGAACATAAACATGACAATATTTATATTCCCGAGTGTTTTGCTTGTGGGTGGATGTCAGTGCTGAGAAACTCTTTGTTGTATAATCACACCTGTTATCATCCTGGGTGAATTTGAAGAAGTGACCGAGAAGGAGACGGTTCCAGATTTGCTGCCAGTCTCCCCAGCCAGCCATTCCCCCTTCCAATGTTCTCCTTATTTCTACTTCTTCTATATTTATAAATAATAGGTAAGACCATGGGATTCACTTTTGGGTTGTTTCATTTTAGACTTCTGGCTTTCCAGAATTTTTGATTTTTTTTTTTCCTGCTTCTTTTTAAGCAAGACTCAAGTGCAGAAACCCTATGCAGTTTCTAATGAGCTGAGAGGAAGGAGGTGTTGAAAAGGAGAGAGAAGTACCAGAATTCAGAACAATGAAATATTTACCTTGAGGAAAAAAAGAAGTACTTTGGGGAATAGCTTGCTTTTAGTGCCCTGCTTCTTGAAAGCACAGTTATTAGGAATAACAGCAGTTTCTGAGTAAAGTAGTTCCCTTTATTTCTCTGCCTGCTAAACTTCAGCAAGAATGTTATTCAGGCCTATCTTATTTAAAACTGGTTTGTTTGGTTAACTATTCTTCACCACTGAGAAATGAAAATACCTATTCCATTAGTTGAATGTATGGTGCTCGAAGTGTGAACAAACCCATGTCTGACACTGTTTCCACAGCGTTATTATTTCCACCGCACCCACTACTTGTAAGAATTTAATCCTGCTGCAAATACGTCGCCCCGCTCACGCCACCTAACCCGTGCAGGGCATGGGAAAAGGTCTGCGCTCTACTTCACCGAAGCATTCATTGTTATTAACGACCATGATTATAAAGGAAAGCGTCTGCTGTTTCCCCCTAGTCTCTACCAAAAATACTCCAATGACTTCCAGCTGCGAGCGATGCTGCCCCTGCTGCAGCTCAGTCAGTGCGTTGGTGGCAGTGCGGTGAAGGCATCGCCATGTTTAATCCACCCCACTGGCTGCAGGGCACCACGGCGCAGCTGCTTTTCTCCTCTGGTCTCTCGAATCTGGTACCTACTTCTCTTACACCAAGTAAATTATTGGCAGTGGCTTACTTAATTAAGCAAATGAATTAATGTAATTTATTTTTCTCTGCCACGTTTAAACTTTAAATTAATCATAATTAGATGATTAATGTAAATGTGTGTATAAATCATTTTTTGAAATCTGATGAAAGAATGCCAAGTTCCCAAGGTAGGTCAGATGGAAATTGTGGCAGACTGGCCAAACGTTGGGAAAGTACTTGCTAAGCATATTCTCTTGGCCATTTTCTGGCTGGTACAGCTAGCCCTTCACTGCTTTTGGTAGCGTTTGACTACCAAGACTCCAAGAAATCCTGTGGCTGTGAATGGCATTTCAACATGCTTTCTCTAAATAAATATTTTCTTTAGGAAGACAAAAGAGAAGAAAATAATTGCCTCAAATCTTTCCTCTCAGTATTTGTTCCATATGTACAAGGAAAGAGCAAGCAAATGGCAGTATTTCTCAACAGCTCACTCCTACATTCTTTGAGAGCGGGTTGTCCCTGCTACAAGCAGCAGGTGTACCTTGTGGCAGGGCAGAGAAAGCAACTGCTTGGTTTTATCTCATCAGAAATGTTGTGCAACCTCAGTGTCCCCTGAAGAATCCAATTTCCACCAGAATCTGACACACCCACCCCATGTAAAAAGAGATTAAACAAATATTTAATTTTGTCTGAGTCATTGCTTTTCGAGCTACAGAACATGTATCTGAGGGACGTTCGCTTCAATTTGCTTGCCTAAACTGCTGACAAAAGCAGAATCGGGTAGTAAACCTCAGTGCGAGAAGGATGCGCTCTCAGTGCCAGGAAATGTGCATCCTCTTCATCTTGGGGGACAATGGAAGGAAGGACAGAGCAGGGGGAGAGCACAGGCTATAGCAGCAGTCAGGGAAGGCTCGTAGACCAGCAAGAGGGTTGTTGCTGCTGCAGTGGTGAATCAGTTCATGCTGTGTCACATCTCGGTGACGTTTAATGGGTTTAAATTGAAAGCAGGAAGATTTAGATTGGACATCAGGAAGAAGTTCTTCACAGAGAGGGTGGGGAGGCACTGGAACAGGTTGCCCAGAGAAGCTGTGGATGCCCCATCCCTGGAAGTGTTCAAGGCCAGGCTGGATGAGGCTTGGAGCAACCTGGTCTAGTGCAAGGTGTCCCTGCCCATGGCAGGGGGGTTGGAACTAGATGGGATTTGAGGTCCCTTCCAACCCAAACCGTTCTGTGGTTCTGTGATGTGACAGTGAGAGAGAGAAGGAAAGAAAACCCTCTTTTGAGATAGGACTGGGACAAGGTGAATTGCCAGGTAACAGAATGATGCTGCTGCACGTTTGGCTACAGTTGATTAGAAAAAGAAGTTCGTGGATGAAAAGCAACTTAGGATAGTGTCCCTGCATACCAACAAATATCCAACAGTCTTTGTTTCTCAAAACCAAATTGTGGAAACACACACTTTGGTTTAGTGATCTTTTTCTGTTTGGATTTGTTTCACAAAATAAAGAATCAAAAATTGCAAAAGGCTTATTCCAAAATAGAAATACAGGAAATATTTTTCTCTGAAAACTGCTGAAATTTGATTTTTACTGTTTTTCAGACAAGTTTGGGTAAGTTTTTATTAAGATAGTTGCCATATTTGAACATAAGGATATTTAAAATCACTTTTTTGTAGCAACTTCTTAAAAAACTTAATTCACGTGCAATAAGCTCTGTCTCGTAATGGCAACAGGTTACTCTTTCTCTATATGCTTTACAATTAACAGTGCTTTACCCAGTGCTTCAGGGTATCGATCTACCTGAGTCTGTGTATCTTTTTTCTCATAGAAAGTGTTCATATTTTCTGGAACTTTTCGGATGAATTTGGATCCTTATGGGCAGTGGAATGATGAAGAAATATGGAAAGTTGCAGAGGAGGTAAAACTGTTTAATGTTATTTGTATCCCTCTGATGAAGCGTTACATCAGGGTGCACTGTAGGTCAAATGATTATGATATGCTACATTTATATAAAGTCTTAAAAAAAAAAAGTGCTGAGGAAAGATAATGCTGTGCTATAAACCATGTTTCCTTATTACCTAACAAAAAGGCACCTTTGTCAGAGATTAAAAAAAAGAAGAGAGAAACGTCCATACAGCACAGTCTGAGTTCCTCATGCAGTGATTTAGCACAGGTGAGGTGACCCTGAAAGAAAAAAAAAAAGTGGAGGAAGCTGATACAGCAAAATGTAGTGTAATCTTTTCTCATTTTAATGCTCTGGCAAATATATGAAATCTCTGCAAGGCATTTTTCTACCAAAATGTGTAAGCATGACTAGTAAATATTTTGGAGACCAGGAAAAAAAAAAAAAAGGAAAAAGGAAACCCAAGGAAAAATGTCTCTGGCCTGGAGCTATTGCAATAGATATTTATATTCAACCTAGAAAATTCTTTTCTTGAAATATTTTCCAGATAGTGTGATTCTCAGGGCAATGTAAAGCCAGCTGAGAAGGAGTGCTCTCTGATGCCAAAGTCAGGCTGCTTGTCTCATGGGCAGCTGCCTCTTTTGTGGAAAATGAGAGTCATGGAATATTAGAGTTTATGAACCTGTAGGTTTTCTTGTCTTTTTGGTTGAGTCTTTAGCAAGATATTGTTCTTCTCAAGCCTGGGGGCCAGGTTGTCGCAGCGCTGTTCCCACGCTGAGCCCAACCTCAGGTGCTGCAGCTCCACAGGGCTCGATAGGTTGCCTGGGGGTGAGCAAGGCCCGGGGAAAAGGTGGGTGAGAGGTAAGGGTGGGAAAGAGCTGCAGCCTAGAAAGCAGATTTCCCTTTCCAAGGTAGGGGTGACCTAATTAATACAGTCTCAGTAACGCATTGCTGTCGTTTTCCTTGTTCATAGCAAGTCTCAACTATCAGAAAATGGTTACAAGTGTGAGACTTAATCTGAAAGCTTCCTCCTTTCCCATCCAGGAGGTCTGCTCCCTCTCTCTTTTGTTTTATCTAATTTCTTCCGTAAGCTTGGAAAAGAGGAAGGGAGACACTCTCTATGAGTAATTTACTGTTAAATAAAAACATCCTGACGTTTTTGATTAAATGATGTGACAGCAGCTTTTCAGCCAGTCCTGGCAGAGGTAGCAGGGTGCTCAGTGCTGTGCTTCTCTGCTCCTGTGAGGCTGGGAAAAAATAGAGTGTGGATTAACACCCCCTATCTTGAAAATAACAAGCTCTACTTCTGCTTTTGAGGATTGTTTTCTCTGTGTGCATGTATCCAGCCTGGGATTTTAAAGAGCTAAACCTCATTCACAGCGTCAGGGGGAAAAAAAAAGTGTAGTTTGAAGTGTTTATCATTAAGGAGTTTGGCAAATCTGTATGTGATACAGAGTTTTTCATTGCACGGGTGAGAGAGCAAAGCAAATAGAAAAGAAAACAAGGCTATAAAACTTTTAGTAGGAGTGACTGGATTGTTTACAAAGTTTGTGCTCTTGAAATCTGGCTTCTTAGTGACAGTGAGTCAGTGTAACTTCGGGAGCGCTGCGCAGAAAGCAAGCTAACTGTCAGTTTCTTCCTGACCCACGTTGGCTGCTGAGGATTTAGAGGATCCTGCGGAGATCAGCATCAGCTCTTCAGGCTCCTTGCGATCAGCTTCAGAGAGCAAGGCCTTGCCTGAACAGATCTCAGATGTTTCACTTTTTATTGCCCCCGTATTTCAGCACCTGAATCAGTCAGCCTCGCATCACCTGTTGAGGCTGGGTTTTACTGTTCCAGTCAGCTCTCTGGACCCTACAGGCACATGAAGGGACCTCATGCAGTTTTAAGAAGAAAGAACCTTTTCCAGTCATTAGTTGCAACATTTCACTAAAGGACACGATGAGTGTTCAACAGAAAACTGAGGAACAAAGCAGTGGCCTTGATGTGCTTATAAATAAAAGCATGAACTCTTCAGCAGCTTAGCAGACCTACCCATACACCCCAGTTTCATAGCGTTTCCATGTAAAACAGAAACACAAAGGAGGAATTCTAATTCTTTTTTCTTTTTTTTTGCCTCTGGAATGCAAATTAATTGCAGATCAGTAATATATAAAAATACCAAGGGGGTTTTCATAAACCACTTGGGTTACATTGCATTTTTGTAACGTATTTTGGAGCAGTGCAACTCACGTACGTTTCCCAGTTCTCATATTTTACAACAATTTGTCTCTAAAGGATGCTGATGAGCCAAGGAGCACGGTGGGTTTGGACCTGTAGAAGATGCAAAGCTTTGCTATGGGGTGTACAAAATGCATCTTCCAACGAGAAGAAAAAGGAGCACTGGAATAGACAGCCAGAAAACATCTCCTGAGCTGGATTCCGGTTTCTGGTCCAAGTGCAGCAGCTTCACATGGCACGGGCACCCCTCTAAACATTTTGTCAGCAGTGCTAGAGGGAAGCCTGTGATGCTATTAGTGGGAACAAAGTGCACAGGACTTTTGGGGCAGCAAAGGGAGCAGAGGGAAGTGCTCTCAGAGACGCAGAGACAATGGCCAGTCTGGCCTGGGTTATTTTCTCTGTGGCTGTAATGTAGCGTGTGAATTTTGGTCATTTCTATTTACTCTCCTAGTAACCAGAGAGGCTTGGTTTCCTTTCAAAAATCAGTTTCCTTAACATTTCCCCAATGACGTACATTGCTGCTGGATAAAAAGTTTCAAATACCTTCTTCTCTTTAGCCTGCAAACTCAGAATGATTTGGTCAAAATGCCAAAACTCATTGTATGTGACAAACAAATGAAGCATTCCCGACATAAATCCCAGCATGTTGTAAGAGTCAATGTTGTAAGACTATTTCAGTGCTTTTCACATCAAGCAGCTATTAGCTTGTAGTCTTTATAGGACAGATTCACCTTTTCATCGATTTATATTTTGTCTTCGCTGTCAGAAATGAAAGGCAAGGAAATTAAAGGCATTGGCTGCCATACCCCCAGTCAGCAGTAACTGTACCTCACTGATTTTTCCTGTCCTTTCTCTCTCCGGCAGGTTGGGCTGAAGTCTGTAATTGAGCAATTTCCAGGCCAGCTTGATTTCATTCTTGTGGACGGAGGCTGCGTTCTCAGTCATGGCCACAAACAGCTGATGTGCCTTGCCCGGTCAGTTCTCAGCAAAGCTAAAATCTTGCTGCTCGATGAACCAAGCGCTCACCTGGACCCTGTGTACGTTTTGCTCTTTTGCTCTATCTTCTAGTAGGAAATAAGAAAACCACTGAGGCAGCACCACCGGAAGAGACCTTTTGTAACTTGTCTGGTCCGTGACTAACATGATTTCAGTTATGTGTGTTAGTAGTTGTGCTGGAGGATCAGGGAAGCTTAGTTAGCTTTAAGGCTGATACGTACTTTCACAGCAGAAAGGCCGCATGCTGAGGCACTGCCGAACCCTCCTTAGGTGTTGGTGTGCGTGCACGTGAGCTGTGCAGCGTGCAGCCAGACGATTAAATACCATCAGGTAAGTGATGAGCTGTGCTGGCCTGTACTTTGCACTCTAAACGCTGATGCTTGTTTGCCTTTCAGAACTTCCCAAGTGATCAGGAAGACCCTGAAGCATGCGTTTGCCAACTGCACGGTGATACTCTCCGAACACAGGCTGGAGGCGATGCTGGAGTGCCAGCGGTTTTTGGTGAGCATTACCTGTAGTCTCATGTACTGTTATGGCATTACATTTGATGAATGTGTGAAACACGCCAGGCAGAATGGATGAGGTTGGCTGGATCGATGGGAGTCGTTCAGGGCAGTTGAGCACCCTAGCCACCTGCAGAAGGGCAGCAGGCTCCTGTTTGTTCTTTCCCATGAGCTGCTATAGACAACTGTGTTCAGATGGGCTGGGTCACGTTATGGAAGAGCTGGATTCCTTCCTGCAGGCAGAAGGGCGGTTTTCCAGGTTACCCAGCTGCTGACTCAGATGCCTGTGCTGGACTCAGTCAGGAAAGTGCCTTATATTGCCAATTGGCTCAGGAGCTCCAGAAAAATGCCAGCATCTCACAGAGTTTTACCATTGCTGAGGCAGAAACAGCTGCTCTTGCTCGTGGGCTTCATGGGGCAGAGGGGTTTCCTGAGAAAACATCCGATGGTCAGAATTGCTGATTTCTTTTATCAAGCCACTTGAATGTTCCTTTCTCGTTTAATCAAGGTGACAAAGTATTTAAGTCCTGGGGTATTTCCTTTGTTATATAAAAATTGTTAGTAAAGGAAATAAAAGGCAAATTATGCAATTGTTCTTAAAAATTAGGTTCCTTCCTCTGTATTTTTTCTTGATTCTTCCATAAGAGAGTACCTTCATTTTATTAGCAGAGTGAAACATTGTTTTCCACGTGCATTTGCTGGGGTGTATTAGCACAGTGGGAGGGATACAGTCCCAAGCTGAAGGAGGCTGGTCAATAGGCAGGCTGTACGTCCTTTTGGATGTGCTGCTCCTGTACGTGCGCTGGACTTCAGCCTCACCACCAGCCCGCAGCCTTGGGACAGAGCCTCGGCCGGCACGCAGCCTCTGCCCAGAGCAGGTTTCCCACCATCCAAACAACATTTTAGTGACTGAGCTGCTAAATAAAAGCTCTTTCCCGTCACACCTGTGGCCTCACCCAAGACATGTTGGCATTGCTGTGACAGCGGAGGAGCCTGATTTTTCCCCGTCTGCTCCCTGGCAGGGGAGGCTGGCACAGCCTTACAGGGCAAACCTGTTGTGGCCTTCAAACACAGGCCAGCAGCGCTTCCTTGTTTGGTGAGAAGAAAGCAAAGAAGGCCTGGCACCTTGCTGGCAGCCTTCTCCCTGTACTTGTGACATAACTGTCCTCTGCAGTTAACACTTTCTTAACCCTTAACCTGGCAATTTAGCAGAGCCGAGGAGACGCCACAGCACCTGGAGACTTCAACAAACGATCTCAGAGGTAGAAAGGAAGTTGCAAGGAGAAATCAGCAAGCCCAGCGGCATTTTGTAACTTGAGCAATAGGCACCTTTTCCACATGTTAAAATTTTAACGTCTGTTTTTGTGGTTGTAATTAGAAATCACAAATCATAAACCAGGCTTTTCCTGTTAGCAGCAGATCGCTGTTACGTCTCTGTCTCACTTCCCTGCTCCGTTAGCTGAATTCTGTCAGCACCACCGTTGCCCGTCTAACGAAGTGATATATTTCTTCAGGTAATCGAGGATAATAAATTGCGGCAGTATGAATCTATTCAGAAGCTGCTGAACGAAAAGAGCTCCTTCAGGCAAGCCATCAGCCACGCCGATCGCCTTAAGCTACTCCCGGTACACCACAGAAACTCCAGCAAACGCAAGCCTCGGCCCAAAATCACTGCCTTGCAGGAGGAGACGGAGGAAGAAGTGCAGGAGACGAGGCTGTGAGCCGTGGGGTGGGCACCCTCTCTGTGGAGCGAGTCGTCAGCACCGCCCCATGACGACAGGACCCGTGAACCTGCGGGAGCCGCGCACAAATGGGACCTTGCAGGAGGTGTTCACCGCGGCGACCACGTGTGCTTTTGGGAATTACTTCCCTTCCATGGTTAATCACATGCAAGTCAGTACATTGTTAGAAGTTTTGCCACTTTTAACGGTAAAACCAGACTTGCTTTGAAAAGCTGCTCTAGTTCGGTACACAGCAGACGGCAAGCAGAAGCGACCTGCCTAGCCCGACATCATCATTTCACAAGATTGTTAGAGGGGAGAGGTCCAGACAGAAGGAAGAATGTGAGACAAGTAATCAAACCTGGGTGGAAAATAGAAAAATCGGAATGTAAAAAGCTTCCTTGGATTCACTTCCTGCAAACGAATTGAGACATCAGCAAGGTGCACAGAAAACATCCTCCTCTCTGTTTTTCGTGCAGCAACTGTAATTTCACCTTAGCAGAAAAGGCCCCGTGCCCTCTCGTAACAGCGTGCGCGCGTAGGTGAGAGGGAAGGGAGAGAGGGCATTGACTTGCCAGCCAGTCAGCATCTGGAAGGATCGGGATTTCCTCTGAAAACCGAGGAGACGCTCTGCCCGACCCCGCAGACGCTCGCAGCAGGCTGCGTGCAGGCTGGCCTCCGTCTCCAGGGACGGGTAGGACTCCCGGCAGTGCGACGGGGGCAGCCTGCGTGGGTCTGGCACCTTCACGTGCTTTCACTCCGGCCTGAAAAGAAACCACTCTGAAGTAGCCTTTAATAATGAAATTCATTTTTTATACTCCTCTGGTTTGCAGTTTTGTGATGGAACGCGACTTTAGGCTATTTTATTTATTTTAATATCGTTGCGAACATTTACTAAGGAAATTACGTATTTTAAGAGTGATTCTGTACTATGAAGGAAAATATATTTGTACAAAGAGTTTTATACCTGGATTGTCGGGTGGGTGTTTTTGTGCTACGGGTCTGTGACGTCACGCTATGACGCAGCTGCCGGACCGAGGGCACCCCCAGGGCTGAGATGCCCTGGCCACGCGGGCACGACGGGTTGCCGCCTTTAAATAAAAAAAACCGAGCGCAATAAGGCTGCCCGTACGTCACGTCACGTCACGTCACGCACGTCACGTCACGGGCAGCGCCG